>NC_133324.1:428902573-429202713 GCF_042186555.1 Aquarana catesbeiana | reverse complement strand
AGCCAGATACCTTGTGATCTTTAAGCTTTAGGCTATCTAAGGGAATTCAAGAGCAGTCCCCCAAAACAATATGATTTGGAAATGCTTGCACGTGGCTTAATAATTAACACAAACTGTAAATTGTAATGATAGGTCCATTTTTCATTGGCCCATAATTTTAGATGCCTTGAAGTATAATATGGGTAATACTATAAAAACAGTTAGTCGCTAAGTAAATATTAAACATGGCTGTCTTTTTAATTTCACAAGTAGAAACTATATTTACTCAATACAGAAACTTACTCTCTTAGCACATTGTCAGTAAACTGATTTACAGCTCATAAAACTGTAGTCATAAATTCTACTAACCTTGAACAATGCAGGTTTGTATCACTACCCACAATACCAAGAGTAAATAGATCAGCGCTTAAGACACTTTCCTCTGCTTTTATAAATAGACTCTTAAATCTCAGTCTGAAAAAATCCCAAGGTGCATAGTTCAAAAGCTTGACATCTACAGCAAACGGCAATAGCTGGCCTTAGAAAGTTTTATGTTACATCAGCAAATATAAATTTAAACCACGGTAACACTTCACATGTAAATGTTACTTAAGGGCCGGAAGGATTTGCCCCCTTAATGACCAGGCCATTTTTCGCAATACAGCACTGCGTCGTTTTAAATGACAATTGCGCGGTCATGCGACGCTGTACCCAAACAAAATTTGTCCTTTTTTCCCACAAATAGAGATTTCTTTTGGTGGTATTTGATCACCTCTTCAGGTTTTTTTTGGGCTATAAACAAAAAAAGGCCAACAATTTTGAAAAAAAAAACAATGTTTTTTACTTTTTGCTATAATAAATATCCAAAAAAATGTAAAAAAACAAATTTCTTCATGAGTTTAGGCCAATATGTTTTCATCTACATATTTTTGAAAAAAAAAATGCCATAAGGGTATATTGATTGGTTTGAGCAAATGTTATAGCGTCTACAAAATAGGGGCCAGATTTATGGCATTTTTATTATTATTTTTTTTTTACTAGTAATGGCGGTGATCATCAATTTTTAGCAGGACTGCGACATTGCGGCAGACAGATCGGACACTTTTGACACTTTTTTGGGCCCAGTGACATTTATACAGCAATGCTAAAAATAGCCACTGATTACTGTATAAATGTCACTGGCAGGGAAGGGGATAACAGGGAGGTATTTCTAACTGTGGGGGGGGGGGGGTGTGTAGTGACTGGAGGAGGAGACAGACAGCTGTTCCTAGTCACTAGGACTAGCAGATCTGTCTATCCTCTCCTGACAGAACGGGGATCTGTTTACATTGTCAGATCTCCGTTCTGTCTCTTTCAGGAGCAATCGCAGATGGCAGGTGGACATTGTGCCCGCCGGCCATGCGCATAGGCTCTGGCATCGCATGTGCCCCCTAATGGTCTTAAAGCGGCTGACATACAATAACGGCGATTCGCCCAGGAGAGCCAACTTGCCACAGTACTACTGCAGTGGCTGGTCCTTAATTGATATTAAAAACACAATTTTTTTACACTATATAATGTTGATGTTAGGACTTAAAATATGTGCTTAATCTTTTGATGGTTCTCCTAGTCTGTACTTGTCACCCAATCACCTGCTTTAATTTACTTTGTAAAGGCGATGCCTTGGCTTGCAGGATCCCAGTGGGAACACCCTTATGTGCATACTACCTACCGCATCTTTACTCTTCTTTGCTTGGGCGGCACACATGTGCAATGTGTTAGGCTCAAGTGTTGGGCCTAGGGCGTGCATTGTGGCTGGGATGCTTAGCAGTGTGCTCATTCAAGTGCAGTGTTAGGGGCACACAGGCTCAGTGCAGCTGGGGTCTTTAGTGTGCATGCCCAGCATGACTGTTAGACAAGGTATCATTGGACATGCAATGCGAGGTACCTGGCTGGAATTTTGAGGTAATGGAGGCTATATAAAAAAAAACACTAATGCCCTGTACACACGGTCGGATTTTCCGATGGAAAATGTGTGATAGGACCTTGTTGTCGGAAATTCCGACCGTGTGTGGGCTCCATCACACATTTTCCATCGGAATTTCTGACACACAAAGTTTGAGAGCAGGATATAAAATTTTCCGACAACAAAATCCGTTGTCGGAAATTCCGATCGTGTGTACACAAATCCGACGCACAAAGTGCCACGCATGTGCAGAATAAATTTAAAGACGAAAGCGATTGGCTACTGCCCCGTTTATAGTCCCGACGTACGTGTTTTACGTCACTGCGTTCAGAACGATCGGATTTTCTGACAACTTTGTGTGACCGTGTGTATGCAAGACAAGATTGAGCCAACATCCGTCGGAAAAAATCCTAGGATTTTGTTGTCGGAATGTCCGATCAATGTCCGATCGGGCTGGCTTTTTAACACAAAGAAAAGAAGACAAGTAAATGAAAGATTCACTAAGGCTCGATTCACACCTATGCATGTTGCTTTTGAGCGTTTTTGGAGGTTTTTTTTTCATGCTTGGCACGTTTTTGAGCCGCGTTTTTGCCGCGTTTTTGCCGCGATTTGCGTTTTGCGTTTTTTTTTTTTTCATTTTTTTTTACAGTCTTAAAAAAAAATTACAAAAAAAAAAACGGCAAAAACGCACCAAAAACGCACCAAAAACGCATCAAAAACGCTGCAAAAACGGTGCACTTGCGTTTTTGATGCTTGTCCATTGAAAACCATTACATGCAAAACGCTGCTTTTTGCATGAAAAAAAGTCCCCGACCCTTTCCAAAAACGCAGAGATACAAAAAAGCATTGATGTGAACATGTTCCATAGGAACCCATGTTAAAAAATTCCCGTGCATTTCTGCAAAATGCAAAATGCATCAAAAAACGCGCTAGTGTGAATGGGGCCTAACAGCCTAATGCCCCGTACACACGGTCGGACTTTGTTCGGACATTCCGACAACAAAATCCTAGGATTTTTTCCGACGGATGTTGGCTCAAACTTGTCTTGCATACACACGGTCACACAAAGTTGTTGGAAAATCCGATCGTTCTAAACGCGGTGACGTAAAACACGTACGTCGGGACTATAAACGGGGCAGTGGCCAATAGCTTTCATCTCTTTATTTATTCTGAGCATGCGTGGCACTTTGTCCGTCGGATTTGTGTACACACGATCGGAATTTCCGACAACGGATTTTGTTGTCGGAAAATTTTATATCCTGCTCTCAAACTTTGTGTGTCGGAAAATCCGACGGAAAATGTGTGATTGAGCCCACATACGGTCGGAATTTCCGACAACAAGGTCCTATCACACATTTTCCGTCGGAAAATCCGACCGTGTGTACGGGGCATAAGGAGGAAGAGATGTGAAGCCATGCTGGCAGTGCTGGGTTAGGTAGGTACGTTTGCTTTACCATGACTTAAATGCTTTAAGACTTAACCCCCAATATTTAAACTTTGACACCATTCACACATGAGAGATTTGAAGAATGTTTTTCTTAGCTCTTTTCCTTAGCTCTTGGCACTCACACCTTGTTGAGTGCCATGTTGCTTGAAGCTTGCCGCCTAAATTTTTAAAAAAGTGCATGAGCATGACATTTATGTGCAATATCTTGTCCCTCCACCTTCACTCATGTAGCATCCCCCAGCTGTAGTTGATAAGCCTGTTCTCATGCTCGGGAGCCTACATCAGGAATTTCTCTGCTGGGGACTTAAAAGATCTCCATCCTACGCACTGGCTTACTTTTTAAAGCCTACGGGCCAATTAGGGAACCCCCAGGCCATTGGATTCACATAGCTAACAGGGTTGTATCTGTGGTTGCCAACCTGGTCTCTCCAGGGTCATGCACACCATCCAACCTTAAAGTGTTACTAAACCCAGGACCCTGCATTCACAATACCTGGTCTCCCACAGTACACATAACATAAAAATGCAATTATTTTAGAAAATATAAACTGCTAAATACCTTTTCTCATCAGCAGTGTATAGCAGTCTTGTTACTTCTATTGGTGACCTTCCCACGCACTGGTTCAAGTTTGCAGGAGGTGTTTTCATTCTCCTCGGACTGTCCTATAAGGCTGCATGACTCCTGACCCTATCTCTGGACAGTGCTGATTTGCCCTATGCTGATTACATGCACCCCCCCCCCCCAAAAAAAAAAAAAACAACCTTTCTAGCAATACCCACCAAACCGAGCATGTGCAGAGTGTCCCCAAGGCTCTGTATTATCAGGAGATTGATTGGGGATTGTAGAAGAAGGGGAGGGTCAGAGAAGACAGGGTCAAAAAGCCCTTTTACACAATGGGGGTTATTTACTAAAGGCAAATCCACTTTGCACTACAAGCGCAAACTACAAGTGCAAAGTGCATTTGAAATTGCACTGAAAGTGCACTTGGAAGTGCAGTCGCTGTAGATCCGAGGGGGACATGCAAGGTAAATAAAAAAACAACATTTTAGCTTGCACATCGTTGGATAATAAAATCAGCAGAGCTTCCCCTCATTTCAGCTCCACCCCACAGTTTTACAGCGACTGCACTTCCAAGTGCACTTTCAGTGCAATTTCAAGTGCACTTTGCACTTGTAGTTTGCATTTGTAGTGCAAAATGGATTTGCCTTTTGTAAATAACCCCCTATGTGTAGGATTAACCCCTTAGGTTCCACAGTGAGTATAACACACATACTTTACTGCATATACAGACTGATTTTACTGTTGTGGGTTTAGTAATACTTTAAAGCTTCTGAACTACTGTGTACATGGTGCCCACAGAGGATCCATCTCTATCAATTTACAGGCCAAACCAACTCACCAGGACATCACCACCTCTCACTGAGTCATGCCCCATGCAAAAAATTGCCAAGGTATAAGCGCACTTTAATTGGCAAGGAAGAGTCCATGCTCTTCTTGTCTTGCTTTACTGAATGTATAACAGCTTAACACAAAAGAAATACTTCACAGCTACATCCTCTGCCCAATCTGCAGCAGTCTTACAGATATCCTGGTAACTCAGGAGGCGAGGACTTCCAATATTTACCTATGTGGAAAGCTGTTGTCCGGTGTGCTGGCATTTGTCCATGGGGCCCTTGGATTGCCCACAAGAGCCTTAACCAGGAACACACTGTATTCTCTCTTTCTGCTATTTACTATTACTACTGTAAATAAGTTGTCTGTCTGAAATTAGCCTTATTAAACAATCTGCTTTCTCATTTCATTGTCTGGAAAAAATAAACTGTATTTCTGATTGGTTCCTATAGACAACAGCTCTTATACTGTTAATATTCTTTTCTCCAGCTATCATGAACCATCTCTGAAATGTTACTTATGATACATCTTACACCATTTTTACCAGGATTTGGTTTAGTATATTTAAATCTTTTCTTAGTAATTCTCAACCTTTGTATACCACAACAGCATTTTTTTTTTAAAAAAATATGTGTTTTCTAGAAGCAAATTGCAATGAATATACTACATCCCTGTAATGAGCAAAACCACCAATTATCCTTGACCACTCAGGAAATGATGCTGATGACTGATCGGCAATATATGCATTGAGCTGTGTGACTGTTCACCAACAGCTAATGAACTCCTGATCAGTAAACCCCACATTGCATGAATAGGTTACTATACCTCATACAGAAGATAGAGAATGTGCAGTAATGAGGTTTTCTGTATGTAATTAGTTTAATTTAGCAAAAGGAGATACGCCCAAGTATTTGACATGAGGAAACTATTTAGCAATTGCATCCCAGCCCTTCTTAGAGCCTTTATATTTCAGTTGTCATGTTGCAAAATAATTGATTTTCACTCTCGACTGCTTTGCAGAAAACTCACTTTTTATCGGTATGTCTGAGCCCTCATTTGAAGCTGCCTCTAGCATCCTGAAACAGATAATATGTTCTCTGCATTTAAATCTACTGACTGTAATGCTGGTCCTCCTCTCAACCTCCCTCCAGCTTCAGCATTCATCCTCTCACTTACTAAGTACCAGTAATTATAGCAGGGTATGGTTTCAAGCAATTGAGGAGGGCACTAATTAAATAAACATTGTTTTTCAAGGAAAAAAAAGCGCATTCTAATAAGAAGCTGGTAAGGCACTGTGACATTTTCTTGTCACACGTGATTTTAAAAGGGAATGTATAATGGTTATGAAGATGTTTTCTTTCTTTATTTACTACAGTCAAGGCAAAAAAATATTTTTAAATATATTTCCTCAGTTGAATATTAATATAAATATCATTGTTAATATTATAAAGTCTTCTATCCAGCCAGAAGAGAGAGCTCTGGTCTTCTTTTCACATAATCAACTATTTCAACTTTCATTTGTGCTAAAAAAAAGTCTAAGGTTAACTAATCTCTCCCCTACAAAGAATGAACACAGAAGTGACATATATTACTTGTCAAATGTCAGAGTCAGTGCAATAATTCTAAAGCAATCAAAACTGATAAACCTGCAAAGGCTTTAAAAAGTGACATCTATGGACAATAGACTAAAGTTTGTTGCCGCTTCATTGACGTGCACAATTTTAAGGCTTGACATGCTAGGTATCTATTTATTTGTGGCAATCTCATCTTTTAGATTTTACAAAAAAAGGTAATATATTTTGTTTGTCTGCACTACAATTAAAGCGCAACTTCAGTCTATTTGCTTGTGTGGCTCCACCCCTCAGAGTGCCACCATTATGGCACATGAGCAAGTGTTCCTATATGCTCTGACCAGCCTTCGGGTCCTGGAAGACTTTGTGAGCACATCTGAACACAACATAAATGACAGGGGAGGTTTCCAACTCCCCTATTAGCATTCTTAGCATGTGTGTGGCGAAACCCGTGCATGTGCAGATACCGGGTAACTCTAGCACACGTGTAGATGTGCTGCAGGACTCTCTAGGCATCTGAGCACATGCCAGGTGGCAAAGTCTCATTTAGGTGAGATTAAAAAAAAAGGAATGTCCAATGTTAAGAGAGGGAGGGAAGAGGAGGCAGGGGAGGACAATTTCACAGGTAAGGTGAAGGTCTGCTCTCACTTTAGTGTATTTTTCACTAAAATTTTGCATTTGATACACATATGCGGTAATGTCATGTGACATAAAAAAATTTATTGTTCAGGATCTTTTCTTTCAGAAAATATATACTGTTTGGGGGGTTTAACTTATCTTATCTTGTTAATCTAATTAAATCTAATACTTTGAATATTAAGCATTTCAATGGGCATGTGCAAAAATAAAAAAATATGTGGAAATGTTTATGCTTTTGAAATAACCTGCTCTAAGTGCACATATGCCATACGCATTTTGCAGCTAACTCATCAACTGGTTTCAGCTGCTAAAGTGAATGCAAAATTGACACAGCACAGCTTCTCCTGCTGAAAGCAAGTAAAATATTGGTAAGCGATTGGCAAGTTTTCTCCTATTTTCCTTTAAGTCCACTCTTTTAATAAGTAGGCATTTAAAGTGGATCTGAATTTTCAAAATATAAATTTGACTTGAACAATTATTTTGGCAGGGGTATATATTTGTAGCTCCAGCTAAAAAAAAAAGTGGCTTATCCAGTGTAGACATACAGCGGTTAAAATAAGTATTGAACAAGTCACCATTTTTCTAGGTAAATATATTTCTAAAGGTGCTATTGATATGACGTTTTCACCACATGTTGGTAATAACACATGCAATCCACACATACAAAGAAGCCGAAACAAATAACTTCAGAAATGAAGTTATTTGTAATAAAATCAAATGACACAGGGAAAAAGTATTGAACAAATGAAAAAAGGGAGGTGCAAAAAAGCAAGCCAAGACACCAGCTGAAATCTATCAGTAATTAAAAAGAAATTCTGCCCCTTGTCAGTGTAAAGTGTAAATGAATATCAGCTGGTTCAGTCTCAACTTATGGCCTATAAAAAGGTGTTTTATTAAAACACAAGCAAAGATTAAAAGCAAAGAGATCGCTCAAGACCTTCGCAATCTTATTGTTGCAAAACATACTGATGGGATTGGTTACAGAAGGATTTCTAAACTTCTGAATGTTCCAGTGAGCACTGTTGGGGCCACAACCTGAAAGTGGAAAAAACATAATTTCACCCTAAACCGGCCATGACTAGGTGCTCCTTGCAAGATTTCTGACAGAGGAGTGAAACGAATTATCAAAAGAGTTGTCCAAGAGCCAAGGACCACTTGTGCAGAGCTTCAGAAAGACCTGCAATTAGCAGGTACAATAGTTTCAAAGAAAACAATGAGTAATGCACTCAACCGCCATGGCCTGTACGCATGCTCACCATACAAGACTCCATTGCTGAAGAAAAAGCATGTTGAAGCTCAATTAAAGTTTGCTGCATAACATTTAGACAAGCCTGTGAAATACTGGAAGAGTATAGTCTGGTCAGATGAGACAGACATTTAACTCTTTGGATGCCATATACACACCATGTTTGGAGGCCAAATGTCATGGCACATGACCCGTAAAACACCATACCAACAGTGAAGTTTGGAGGTTGGATCATCATGGTGTGGGTCTGTTTTTCAGCATACGGTACTGGTAAACTTCATTTCGATTAAAGGAAGGATAAATAGGAAAATGTACCAAGACATTCTTGATAGAAAACTGCTGCCATTTACCAGGATGATGAAGATGAAACAAGGGTGGACATTTCAGCAAGACAATGATCTCAAATACAAAGCCAATGAAACTCTCAATTGGTTTCAAAGAGAGAAATTAAAGCAGCTATAATGACCCAGCCAATCACATGACTTGAATCCAAGAGAAAATCTATGGAAAGAACTAAAGATCAGAGTTATAGAACAGGCCCACAGAACCTTAAAGATTTGTTTGTTTGGAAGAATGGACCAAAATCCCACCTGAGCAATACATGCGTCTAGATTCTCCATACAGGAAGCATCTTGAAGCTGTCATTACTAACAGGGGATTTTGTTCAAAGTATTAAATACATTTCCAATAGCATGTTCAATACCTTTTCCCTGTGTTATTCCATTTTATTACACATAACTTAATTTCTGAACTTATTTGTTTTGGTTTCTTTGTACAGTATGTATATTGCATGAGTTGTTACCGAAATGTGGTGAAAATGTTATGTCAATCGAACCTTTAGAAATATGTTTACCTAGAAAAATGGTGACATGTTATATACTTGTTTTATCCATTGTAGATCATGTCTTTTTTTTGGAAAATTTATTTTTATTATTATTTTTATTATTATTATACAGGTTTTATATAGCGCCAACAGTTTGCGCAGCGCTTTACAACATTACAGTTTAACTTTATTTTTTTCAAATTCGTGTCCTAAATTCTTTTTCATATTATTGTGTTTAATATGGATATCCACTGCTTAGTTAGACTGTTACAACTTGTCTAGCAGCATCAAAAATCAAAGGCCAGAAATCACCCTCCAGAAACACTGTTCTCCCTGTTATCACTTTATTTCACAGTTTTCTGCCATTTCACCACACTAAATTGTATACACAGCCCAGTTTGCTTTGGAAACACTTGGCCACAAACTTTGCACACAGAGGAATGCACACAATATCATCTTTTAAAGTAAGTGCAAAAACTTTCTTGAATCAGGTGTGAAATCCAGGGATATTTTTTTTTCACATGCAAGCATTTTCACTTTTAGCTTAATCAGCCTGAATGAGTCATCCGTAATAAGAGGGCTTTCAGTGTTAGGATAAAACCTATTCCGACAAAGGAAACTGTTTTGCCTGTTGTGTTTTCTTATTCATTAACCCATACTGCTTTGAAAAACCTTTGTCGTATAGTAAAAGTTTAATTCTAAAACAGAAATATATATTAAAAACAGGTATAAACAATAGTTAAAAATAAAAAAATAAAATAAATGTGTCTTAGTACTGTAGTTTGCCTTTAAATTGATGTCATCTTTGAAATTATTAATTTGTAATATTGTTTTTGCCGTATAGTACTGCAGCAACATAGTAGATAGCACATTACTTTGATGTCTAATCAGGCACATCAGATAATATCAGTCTATTTATACTTTGTTTAGCAAAGCTGATTTATTTAGCAAAGTGAAGCTTTGTACGTTCCAATCATACAATCAATTGAAAGACAAAATCCTTTTTTTCAAAAGTCCCCTAGAATCAAATTAATTATCGTTTATTTTTTTCAGCCAAGAAAACTTAAAATACATGTAGGAAATGCAGTAAATCAAATGCTGATGGTCGTTTGAATCTCATGAATACACCTGCCCATACTGCAAGTTTAAAAAGTATTTTCACATTAAGTGGTACAGTTGTGCTCAAAGATTTGCATACCCTTGGAGAATTGGTAATGTACGTACCATTTTTAAAGAAAACATGAGTAAGCAGACAAAACACATTTGTTTTATTTCTTATGGGATTCATAATCAACTGTAAGTCATAACAGAATGACCCTTAGTTCTTAATACTGTGTATTGCGCCCTTTAGCATCAATAACAGCATGCAGTCTTTTGTAAAAGTTGTCTATGAGGCCCCCAGGTGGTATAGTTGCCCATTCGCCTTGGCAAAATGCCTCCACATCAAAATCTTTGGTCATCTTTCATGAACTGCATGTTTGAGATCTCCCCAGCTTGATGATATTAAGGTCAAGAGACTTTGATGACCACTCCAGAACCTTCACTTTTGTTCTGCTGTAACCACTGGAGGGTCAACTTGGTCTTGTGCTTAGGGTCATTGTCATGCTGGAAAGTCCAAGAGCATCCCATGCACAGCTTTCAGAAAATTGTCTGCCAGTATTTTCTGATAACATGCTGCATTCACCTTGCCATCAATTTTCACAAGATTCCCCATGCCTTTAGAGCTCACACACCTCCACAAATCAGTGAGCCACCGCCATCCTTTACAGTGTGGATGGTATGGGTGCTTATGGTTGTGACCACAAAGCTCTATTTTGGTCTTGTCATTCCAGATTACAGTGTGCCAGAAGCTGTAAAGCGTGTCAAGGTGTTGTCGGGCATATTGTAACTGAATTATATTATTAAATAAATTGGCTTTTTTGTGGCATTGGTGCAGTAAAGGCTTCTTTTTGGGAACTTGATCATGCAGCTCATTTTCGTTTAAGTATTGTCGTATTGTGCACCTTGAAATAACCACACCATCTTTTTCCGGAGCAGCCCATATTTCTCCTGAGGTTACCTGTGGGTTTTTCATTGTAATGCTAAAAAATTTTGAGTCAGTTGTGGCTGAAATATTTCTTGATCTACCTGACCTTGGCTTGGTATCAAGAGATCCCAGAATTATCCACTTATTGGTAAGTGATTGAACAGTATTAACTGGCATATTCAAGGCTTTGGGTATCTTTTTATATCCCTTTCCATCTTTATAAAGTTCCATTACCTTGTTATGCAGGTTTTTTGATAGTTCTTTTCTGCTCCCCATGGATCAGTATCTAGCCTGCTCAGTGCATCCACATGAGCACTAACAACCCCATTGACTAATTGTACACAGACACTAACTGCAATTTAAAAAGCCACAGATGTGGGATATTCATTTTTTAATTATCATTTTAACCTGTGTGTGTCACCTTGTATGCCTGTACCAAGGCCAAATATTCCAGGGTATGTAAACTTTTAATCAGGGCCATTTGGGTGATTTCAGTTACTGTATCATTATGATTTAAAAAGGAGCCAAACAACTATGTGATAACAAATGGCTTCTTATGATCACTATAGTTAAATAAAAGACATTTTTTTGGCATGATCAGTCATTATTTCAAAATCAATGCCAAAATTTCACGATTTCTTCCATGATATGCACACTCTTGAGCACAACTGTAAATTTATAAGGAATTTTCATCGACAAAACTTAATATAACATTTGTCCTTTGTGTATTTGACACTATTCACCCTATTTAGTATGTGGCAGCTGTTGGCGAGTGCTGCCAAATCAAATGTGCTACAAGTAAATATCATCCAAATACGAGAGGTACAATAAGGTTATTTTATGTGGTTTTGGGGTTAATGGGTTAATATCAGCGTATGTCAAGTGTATGACAGTGGAAACCACATTTGCTACATTATAAATTGGATAAATAGTACAGTTACTTTTGCTTAGTCAAGGACAGATGTGGGCAAATGTCCCTGAATTGTAGTTTTTTCTGCTGAACAATGAGTAAAATTGGGAATATTTTCTTTTAAATGCCTACAAAATTGTGACCAATGTCCTAGTTAGGCCTGGTTCACACCTATGTAGGTTGCAGTTTGCATATTCCAGGTGCATTTTGCATTTTTCAATACATGTTTTTGATCTATTGAAGTCTATGGAATATAAAAAAAAAAAAAAAAACGGAAAAAAGTCCTTTCCATAAAATGCACAGATGTGAACGTAATCCATAGGAAACCATGTTAAATTGACTGTAGTATGTTTCTGCAAAACTGAAAATGCACTAAAAAATGCATAGGTGTGAACCAGGCCTAAATCCATACTCATCCCTAAGCATGAATCCAACATTTTAGGTTATGAGCTAGTCAGTAAAAGTCTTATTGTTCCATCTACTCTAAAATGATAGCAGCTAATTGCTGTTAGCACTTACCCCGCCCGTTGGATTTTAAGTGAACATTGCCATTGATAAGCAATAAGGAATTTTCTAGCCAAGTTTTTGTGCAATGGCCATGCCCCAGTGTTACTTGTTGTAACTGTTTGTTTCACCAATTTCTTAACTGTTTGATTTGTAAATAATCATTATTATTAATAATACACTCTCAAATACAGGTGTCTCAAAAAGGAGGGTATCATAAAACCGAGCCTGATTTAAAAAAAAAACATCTCCATGTAATAGAGCTAATTAAATCAGTGAGCTAATAATTACCAAGCATATGACTAAAATGTTCTTGTGTGAACTGTAGAAAATTAATGATGACCTAATTATATCATCTGGAATCAGAATTTGCATAGATGTTGGTGATTCAGAAGTCTTGAATTGATACAAAGGTCAAGAAAAATGCTTCAGTTGTGCACTTTGTTAAGTAATGCCATTTATTTACAAGTCATACTTGCTAAATCAAATCTGCAAAACTAATCAACGCACTGCTGATTGCCTCATCTTGTTTCGATTTGGTTACAGTGTAAAAAAAAAATACGCCGGGACTGGTTTATAAAAATAAAGTAAAAGAAAGTGGTTGAATATAGTTTTGCTTTATAGTGAACTCTGTTCACAATCCCCACCCCAAAAATCCAGGATGTAAAAGAAATTTACCATTAATCCAGCAACCTGACACTCCAATCGTCACTGTCTTGCAGAGATAAATGGAAGAGTGGGATCTTCAGTATCCAACATTTTGGGTAAGATGGATGCTTGTGCATCCTCTACATACTGTGGCTCCACCCCCTGGCTAGTTTTGGAGAAAGCTGATTAGCGCTCTCCCCTCACTTTCCTATTGGCTCACTGCTTTGATGGGTAGCTTTACTGGCCAATAGGAATGTGCAGGAAACAAGCTAAGGTGAACAAGCATTGGCACTATGAAGTGTTGTCTGTCAGAACAACTGAGGATTTGGCTATGACAGAAGGATTTTGGAGGCTGCAGAGTCATACAATTTTTTATTTAATTTTTAGGACTCTCTCTTTAAACTTATTTAATTGTGTTACGAAAATACTTTAAAAGAGAAGTATGGGTTTTGAAAAAACAAACCTACATACTTATCTAGGTGGATGCAGCATTGGACAGATGCTGCATCTGTCTCTCACCGCCTCTAAGACCAAGAAGTGAGCGATTAAAGATCATTCATCTTTGAAACAATGAACCAATGAGGGGTCTAGAATTGAAATGTAAGTGGTGGTATTACATTTACACAAAACATAAAGCTACTGACATATTTTGACATGCACTATGCTTGAAATGCAGGCAAATCATGACTCGTGGAAAGCGCCGACAAGGTGCTGCCCATAACTTCCTAAAACAGTAAGCAGAGGTAACATCCACATGTAATGCTGAGCCTCCTTGATTATAAGAACTGAAATCCAATAAATGAAAGGGGTGGACAAGGGACAGGGAGAAAAATCCTTCATTAAGCAAATGAGGCGGGCTGTTACTGACTTGCAGCAGCTCCTGATTTACACTGTGAGAAGCTTATAATCTGCAGTAAAATAAGTTTTCAGTACAGGAGAGGAGCCTAAACAACTGTGGATGAAGCAAGATACATGCAGAGCTCTCTGCCACCAGTGCCCATGTAATACCTAATGATAAAGCACATTTTTTTAATACAGAATTTTATGAATGTATGGTTGTTCAAATTTTTACAATAATTGCAGTTTGTTTATTGGGTGGGAATAGTTTGACCAATGTCATATGTGTATACTTCATAAAATACACTTATATAATTACATTTCATTTTGTATGTGTTTTTTCAGCGAATTACAACACACATATTGGGCAAATGGTTTATTGACCCAGGTCCGTGTCATCCAGGCCTTTATTTGAGTCTCCCGATTAATGATAGCCTTATATAGAAAATTGGTGTATTGGCACATTTTTAAGGGGTTTTGTATGCTTTTAAATCTTTATAAGTTAGGGGGCGTGGCTAGTCGGCGGAGTGCATGGACGCTCACTGAGTCAGCTCCTCTCCGCCTTCAGGGACAACAGCAATGACCAGAAGTCTCCTTTATCAGATCTGACCGATCCACACGGAGCCGGGGTACTTCAGGATGACATCCCGCAAAAGAAAGGAAGGCACACAGCCGGGAAAATTGCCCGATTACTTTGTGCTGCAGTGCCAATACACAGACCAAAATGGCGGCGGAAAGCAAGGAGAGCACACACGTGGCTCTCACACACAGCGCAGCATGGCTCCTGGAATGATCTCAGGCTGCAACGCTAACAAGCCAGGGAAGGGGAACTTTTCTTCACCACCATCTGTATTATCCAGCCCGGTCAAAAGCAGGCAAAAGATGGACAGCCCTACAGCGGAAGGGCTGGAGGTAAGTCTGGACTTATCACTGGATGATACCAAGGAATTGAAGAACTCAATCTCTGACTTTCCCACTACTAATATGCCAGTAATAGATACCACTTTAAAGGACATGTTAGTATCTTTAACAACTTCCCGCCCAGCCTATAACAGAATGACGGCCGGGAAGTGGTTCTGTTATCCTGACTGGGCATCATATGACCATATGACGTCCAGCAGGATAACATGCAGGGGGGCTCACAGTGCGGCGATCACGAGTGTGGCATTTCAGTCTGACATGCCACATCTCCGATCGTGATAAGAAGCCTCTGACAGAGGCTTCTTACCACGTGATCAGCTGTGACCAATCACAGCTGATCATCGCGAGAACCAGGAAGTGACGGTAAATGGCATCCCTCGGTTCGCGCTGACAGGGAGAGCCGATCGGTGGCTCTCCCTGTCAGGGGGGGGGTCTGTGCTGATAATCAGCACATTGATTATCAGCACAACCCCATCAGGTGTGCCAATCAGCTGCCAATTAGTGCCCAGCAACGCCCCAATAATAAAGTCTGCCAGTGCCCAACACAGTGTCCATCACAGTGCCAATCAGAGCCCACCACAGTGCCAATCAGTTAATACCTGCCCAACATTAATACCTGTCAGTACCTGTCCAATCAGTGCTGCCCATCAGTGCCATCTATTAGTGTCCATCAATGCCACCTGTCAGTGCCAATCAGTGCCCCCTGTCAGTGCCAATCATTGCGCCGCCAGTCAGTGCCCATCAATGCTGCCTGTCAGTGCCCATCAGTGCCACCTGTCAGTGCCCATCAGTACCGCCTGTCAGTGCCCATCAATGCCGCCTGTCAGTGCCTATAAGTGCCGCCTGTCAGTGCCCATTAGTGCCGCCTGTCAGTGCCCCCATCAGTGCCACCTGTTAGTGCCCATCAGTGCTGCATATCAGTGCCACCTATCGGTGCCCATCAGTGCTGCATATCAGTGCCACCTATCGGTGCCCATCAGTGCTGCATATCAGTGCCGCCTATCAGTGCCCATCAATTCTACATATCAGTGCCGCCTCATCAGTGCCCATCAGTACTGACTCATCTTGCCAGTCAGTGAAGGAGAAAACAAAATTTTATAACAGAAATGAAGAAAAACTTTTTTTTCAAAAATGTTGGCCTTTTTTAGTTTGTTAAGCAAGAAATAAAAACTGCAGAGGTGATCAAATACCGCCAAAAGAAATCTCTATTTGTTGGAAGAAAACGATAAAAATTTAGTTTGGGTACATGGTTGTATGACATCAGTGTTGTTGTCATTCAAAGTGCGACAGCACTGAAAGCTCAAAATTGTCCTTGGCAGGAAGGGGCGAAAGTGCCTGGTATTGAAGTGGTTAAGGTCCACTCTGCATGCTGATATACTTGCACTGACCCAACAATTTAAATCAGAAATATCCACAGTAAACAAGAGGGTCTCTCATGTGGAAGCAAAAATGTGCAAATTTGCCTCTACTTTTAATGAATTAGTTGATGCCCACAATGACAGAGATGACAAATTGCTGAAGATTCAACTTAAGTTGGCAGATTTAGAGGACAGATCCAGGAGAAACAACATTAATATCAGGGGGATCCCTGAAACAGTTAAGCCCTCTGACCTGAAAAAATACTTTGTTAATGTCATGAAAGCAGTCCTCCCTGATGCACCCCTGGAAGATCTCATCATAGATCGTATACACAGGCTACCAAGGCCAAAGCACATTGCCTCGCATCTGCCCAGAGGCACTATTGTCAGAATCCACTTTTACCACACTAAAGACCACTTCATGGCGGCCACCAGGCACCACAATTCTTTACCTTCTGACCTGCAAGAACTATCCTTCTTCACTATGCAACAACGCAGACAACTGGCTACCATAACGAAGCCCCTGAACAACCACAATATTGCTTACCGCTGGCTGTACCCAGCGAAGCTACTCGTAACAAAGGAAGGCACTACGTATTCGATCACTAATGTAAAAAATGGCCTCCACCTTATGCGAGAATGGCAAATCGTTGCCCCAGGAGCCACAGATGAAAATAACACCAGCTCACCCTTATTAACCCATGACAACTATGATGCCGAAACAGGCTGAATACCTTACTCGTGTACCGCACACCTATCCTTCCACTGATGGCCCAGGGGAATGCCGCATTGTTCTCTCAGTTACACCCTTAAGTTGAGCGGTTGTTCTTACCGCACAGATTCTCCTCAGAATCACAAGTTGATATACTGTTGTTTTTCTTTGAATCTTAAATAACTGTTTTATCTAAAAGGTTTTTCAAAGGATCCTACCATCTCTACATACTGATACGGTGGGCTACACCTCATCATCCAACGATCATCTGCCTACTGGGATCCCCTCCGCAACCTATCCAGCGACAGGTAAATTAACATTACATCAGCACATCTGTACTCATACCACAGACTGACCTTCACATCAATACCGCATGCCATGTAAAATCTCTTCCTTTAATGTTAAAGGGCTGAACAGTCCTCATAAGAGGAGGATGGCATGGAAAGAGGCAAACAAACTCCAAAGCAATGTAATATGCTTTCAAGAGACTAATTTTATCTCCCACACACCACCCATTTTCCAAATTTCCCCATATTTTTCAAGCTAATGGCCCATCCAAAAAAGAGGGTCGCAATAGCTATCAAGGACTCTATGCAATTCAAAAGTCTGGATATATACTTGGACGATTTAGGTAGATATATAGCCCTCGTATGTGAACAAATACCAAATACACATTGGTTAATGTATACCTCCCCAACACAAAGCAACAAGCTTTTTTGAAAAAGATTTGGAAGAAAGTCTCCACAATGAGACAAGGAACCATAATCATGTGCGGGGACTTTAACGTAATCCCTGACAAAGATCTGGACTTGTCCAGTGATACTAGGCACCAACAGCGTAGAGAGACTCTGGACCGATTCATCTCCTCCTAAGGTCTATATGATGTGTGGAGATGTCAACACTCATCAGAAAAAGACTTTACGTTCTTCTCCAGTGTTCATCACACATACTCCCGTATAGACTTGTTTCTGGTAGATAAATTTGTTTTGCAACAGGTTGTGAAGTCAGAGATACATTGTATTACGTGGTCAGACCACACACCAATTTCCATTAGTGTGGGGGATCATCGTACTGAAACCAGGGCAAACATATGGCATAACAACATCTACACCCTATCTCAACCTAATAACTCAGACCAAATAAGAAAAGCACTTAAAGAATTCTTTGAAATTAATGCTCCCTCAGTCGATGATCCCTTCATACTGTGGAATACCCACAAAGTTTACATTGGGGGATTACTTCTACAGATGAGCGCAAAATTAAGGAGACAGCGGTCGGAGTGGTTTAACGAATTACTAGCCAAAATCCGCCACTTAGAAAATCTCAACAAGCAGAAAACAACGCAAAAAATCAGAGATTCACTGTTCATTACCAGACAGGAACTGCGAACCCATCTGGTAGCCCAACATGACTACCAGATGCGTTCCTTAAAGGCTCAAACCTACAGATATGGGAATAAGGCAGGGAAACTACTAGCTAACCAACTGAAAGAAAAGATAGTCAAACGAAAAATCCCATACCTCATAAATCCCAAATCCAAATTAAAAGTTACAAACCCCAAAGAAATTGCAGACGCCTTTAGCGATTACTACAAAGCGCTTTATAATCTTAGCAACGAACCTACAACTTACCAACCCACTGATGACATAATATCAGACTTTTTAACTTCAGTGAAGCTGCCTACACTATCTCAAACTGACTTAGACCATCTGAACCAACCTTTTACAAAACAGGAAATAGAAAATATAATTAAAAGCCTCCCCCACAACAAATCTCCGGGACCCGATGGATATTCATCCGAATATTATCAAATGTTTAGCCCCATCTTGTCACCGTACTTACATCAAGTCTTTGAGGCGGCAATGGCCGCTGCAAGCTTTCCTCCGGAAATGCTCACAGCCACAATAATTACCCTCCTCAAGCCAGGCAAAGAGCCTAACTTACCACAAAACTTTAGGCCAATCTCATTACTGAACGTAGATGTGAAACTATATGCTAAGATGCTAGCACACAGACTAAGGAACTTGCTGCCAAAACTGATAAATTTTAACCAAGTAGGCTTTGTATTGGGTCGCCAGACTCCAGATGCCACCAGAAGAATGCTAAACCTCCTACACTTGATTGAAAAAAAGGGAGCCTTCTCTGCTTCTCACGTTGGACGCAGAGAAGGCTTTCGACAGAGTACACTGGGGGTATCTTGGCAAAGTTTTGGAGAAATTTGGAATGTCTGGCCCAATACAAAATGCAATATTACCATTATACTCCTCTCCTTCAGCATTTGTTTTTATGGAAGGAATGTTTTCTAAAACATTCCAAATTACAAATTAGAGCTGTCAGCACTAATTCTTGCCTTAATTATGGAACCCCTAGCGGAGAAAATAAGGTCAGACACGAGCATTCAGGGCATCATAGCTCACAAACACCAACATACAATATCACTGTTTGCGGACGACGTCATTCTTTCTTTATCAAACCCAGCCACGTCATTACCTGCTGCCCATGATGTATTACAACTGTTCAGCAAAGTGTCCTATTACAAGGTTAATTCCACCAAATCAAACATATTGGGAATACACATGGATAAAAACCTGGAAATATCTGGAAATGAATTCTCCCATACCAAAGAATCCATCACATACTTAGGAATTAAACTCACCTCCCCTCTCACAAATCTATACCATATTAACTACACTACACCCCACTAGTTAATGCCTTTCAACAAGAACTCTCTAGAATCCAAAAATTCTTCCTAACCTGGTCTGGTCGCCTAGCAGCCTACAAAATGTTAATACTGCCAAAATTAATTTACTATTTCAGAGCTTTGCCAATTCAAATACCCACTTCCTTTTTCACAACAATACAAAAAACAATTATCGAAATTTGTGTGGGCGGGGAATAGAGTTAGATGTTCTACTTACATACAGAGCAGGCACAAATCTGTGGGAGGTATGAGCTTACCAGTGTTGAAAGACTTCTTTACAGCAGCTGTTTTAGACTAACTTAAACGTTGGTTCACCAAACCCCGAACACAGAATTCTTCACATATACCCAGATCTCCTCCTTTCACAAAAGCACGAAGGCTACCCATATATCATAGAAAAAGTATGGAAATGTATCCAGTCCTGTAACCCTAAACTGAAAGTCATTACTCTAATTTATAACTCACTGCACTCAAAAGATGCATTTACTAAGTACAATCCCTTACTAAAATGGGAAAAAGAATTGGGAAAAGAGTTCTCAGAACTCCAATGGAAACATGCAATAAAATGCAATCAACAGTTTTCTAGGTGCTCAAACTACGAAGAACTTGCTCAAAAACTTATGTTGAGGTGGTATTTTACTCCTTACATAGTCGCTAAGTTCTAAAAAGATAACTCAAACCTATGCTGGAGAGGATGTGGGCAGGTGGGCACCCTGACACATATGGTATGGTCCTGCCTCAATCTTCGCAGCTTCTGGTCGGAAATTTTCAATCTAGTTTCAAAGGTGATGGGAGTCTTTGCAAAACCAAACACTGAACAGGCCATACTCAGTATAAATATGTCTAAATATCCAATCGCAGTTAGGTCTATAGCCACACATATATTACTAGCAGCGCGCTCTGCAATAATGTACAGATGGAAGTCTAAGGACATCCCCAGCGTAAGGGACGTTACAGTCAAAATAAACATGATAGCTGAATATGAAAGAATAATGGCTTACAGAGATGGAAATACTTCTAAATATGAGTCAAACTGGTCCCCTTGGAAAACCTTTTCTCTTACACCTTAATTATCTAGATATTTGTAAGCTGCTTTCTTGAAATTTCTTTCTTGTATATTGTTTCAAACCACATGTATTCATTCTATGCTGTGTCCTTAAAAGTTGATGCTCATTATCAGTGTTGTAGGAGCAACTGGGTGAGGGGGGCTCACCCCTCTTGCGGCACAGCTTGGGGAAGCCCGGAGGGGGAACCCTCTCTCTTTATTATTCCTTTAGATGTAACGCTTTAATATCTACAAGGAGTATTGACTAATAGCAAAGTAATGGGATGGAACTTATACTCTGTAGTTAAAGGAAGTTGGAGTTCAAATTATATATCTTTGTCATAACAGCAATATTGAATATGTAATCTTATGTAATTCATCTCTATGTTTGTTCAATAAAAATGATTGAATCAAATCTTTAAGTTGTGAGTTATATCTGTGGGCTATTGTACTTTTGCATAGTACTATATATTTGAAATATAGTTTTTTTTTTTTTTTTTTTTTTTTTTAGGGTATGGTACTTATTCTTTTGGGTTCTGTATTTTATATTGCTTACCCTTGTCTGCAAAAATCTTTTTGTTACAGGAGTAGTTCCTATAAAGTGTCAAGTGTTACTGCCCATTTAAGCTGTGTCAAGCATATCTGAACAAGTGTGTGTTGGCCCCACTTTACAATCTATAATATGTCCCCACTTACCAGTATCCTGGCTTGTAGTTACACAGCTTTGTTCGACTGAACAGTGCTGTCACTGCTGATCTCTGGAGAATGCTAAGCACCACTGTGATCTGTTTGAAGCAGGGCATTAACTCCTGCCTCCTATTCATGCATCCCTAACCCTGGAATCAATGAGTTATGCCTTAAAACATGCTCTAGTTGACTTAAGAATATTGAAGAACTGCACGGTGAGATTTCTTATGCACCGATAAAGCTTTATCCTCATGAATATATGGAAATAACAGTCAAGGAATTTCAGTGCGGTGCCTAGAAATGCCATCATTTTTCTTTGTATGTTAAGGCTAACAATAAGTTAATTGGGATCAGTCTAGTTCCTGTAAAATTCTCCATTGGAAATTCATAGGAAATAAAGGTACTTTGCTCCATACATGTAGAGCTCTCTGCCACTACTTTATGATTAAGCACTGATCCAAAATATATATTACCTTTCTCCTTTTCGAAGACCTAGTATTTTTGACTTTTTCATTGATTACTTTTTTGTTTTTTTGATTGGGAATTTTTTTGAATGTATGTTTTTTTTACACTTTTGAATAGACATTATTTACAGTTTGTTTATTGAGCGGGATTATTGTTACCAATTTCATATTTTTATAGTTTATAACATACACTAATATATATTTCATTTTTTGTGTGTTTATTTGGTGAATTACAACACACGTATTAGGCATATGGTTTATTGACCCAGGTCAGTGTCATCCAGGGCTCCATTCGAGTTTCCTGATGGATTATAGCATTATATAGAGGGGGATTTTTAGCAGGTTTTTTACCCTTTCAAATGTTTGTATATCTGTTGGAGGGTTGCACTTTTGCATAGTGTTATGTATTTAAAATATAGTCACTTTTCAAACATTTTTTTTATACTTTTTCTTTTGGATTTGATATTTTAAATAGGCTTCCTTTGTCTGCATACGTGGTTTTGCCTTTTTTTTTTTTTACAGGAATAGTTTCTAAAAAGTGTCATGGGTTACTGCACATTTAAACAGTTTCAGACATGTCTGAACAAGTGTGTCTTGGCCCCATTTCACAATGTATAATATGTCCCCACTTGCTAGTACCCTGGCTTGTAGTTACACAGTTTTGTTCGGCTGAACAGTGCTGTCACGGCTGATCTCTAGAGAATGCTAAGCACCACTGTGATCAGTTTAAAGCAGGGCATTAACTCCTGCCTCCTACTCATGCATCCTTAACCCTGGAATCAATGAGTTGCGCCTTAAAACATGCTCTAGTTGACTTAAGAATATTGAAGAGCTGCACAGTGAGATTTCCTATGCAGCAGTAAAGCTCATGGATATATGGAAATAATAGTCAAAGGATTTTAGCACGGTGCCCAGAAATGCCATCATTTTCTCTGTACTTTGTTCCCCTTTATACATCTTGACACTGCTCTACAGAGCTGCAATAAGCAACCAAAGAAAAACTGAAACGCAGATGCTCTTCTAGAATCACAGGCATCCAGACATAGGGTAGTCTGACCCCAAAACATAAGCACAAATTACTTGCTTTTTCTGCTCGATGCCTGATATCTATTCCTTACAAAATGCATGGACACTCCAATCTGAACATCACTGGGAAATGCGGCTGATAGGATTATCTAACAGAGTTTGCAAAATGCATCAGGGAACATGAAAGAGAATTTTCAAAATAAGTGTTGCCCTTTTCCTTTCTTGATAGCGTCAGTAGGAAAAACAACACTGTACTCATAAAATGCACAGGGGAATTTTATGCTGTCTACTTCAGTTCCTTTTGAAGTTTTCTTCTTAAGGAGAATCTTATAAGACAGGCTCAAGACTTCACTTTTCTTTTAGAAAATATCTCAGTTACTTTAGAAAATAAATAGGTTTCTCTTCTTACCACACACCCTCTAAATATATCACACTCCCTGTTTATACATTTTTCAGAAAATTAACTCACTGCAGCTATAAAGTGCGGGTAGCTGAAGGAAGAATTCAATTTAAGGGTTGTTTTGCAAGCACAAATTTGTTTCCTTTTTGAGCCTAGTGAAGGGTTATATTTGCCTTAAAGATCTCTTGGGCCACAGCCTGGGGTAGCAAAGAAAACAGGAGCATTGCCAATGGCCTTCATTATCATTTCATGATTCTTTTGAACTCTAAAAGCCAAACTTTAGTAAAAATATTTTTTTATAGTTTTGTATAGAGTGGGAGTAGAACCAATATCAGGGTTTTTTTATCCTAAAAAGTAACAATGGCAGACCAACTTGAAATGATCGAAAATGATAAACCATAACTAAAAAGTCTAAACTACTCAGGTTACTGTACATGTTGAAGCTACATTGTTATGACAAGGCATCTCTAATAAGTGTGCCTCTTAACTCCAAACCATCTACGTCCCCAACTATGTTTCTTGCAAAGTGATGTCTGCGCTTCTGGTGTGTTGATGTACAACATACCTTGAAGAAGAAGGGGCTTGCCTCCAGTGAGCTTGCTCTTATTTTGTGCATTGCTATATATGCCCCATAGTTAGGGATTTAGATACGTTTTGAGTTAGGGACCTCACTTTACAGAGGTGCCTTGGTATTTAAGTGTGGATTTAACATGTATTTGCAAAAGCAAGCAACCATGAATATTTGAGACAGTTTGGTTAGTTTTTTATGACTAGCTTGAAAGTGTGCTCGGGACAATCTTTGTATGCTTTTGTATATTAAATCCTGTTTGGTTCCAACTTTTCCTCGTTTAACTAAAAATAGGTTTTCATTGATGTATTTGTCTTCATTGGGCAGATTTCCCCGATTTTCCCCTCCTATTCTGACACAAGAAATTAACAAACATCTCTCAAATGCAGACACAGACAGCAATAAAAATTTGGCAGGTGTTCTAACCACTCACCCTACTATCCAAACAACAAGTGTTTGCTGGAGGTGGACCTAAAAATCTTTTTATATTTTGAGTAATTCCTATATCAAAACTCAGTCCTCAAATCACTGCTGGTTCCTGATTTGAGGACTGTCCAGACCACAGACCACTGACAATCCTTCATATATACAGTACAGCAGTCAGCGTGCTAATTTCCACATTAATTCTTAAGGGCTCGATATTAATAATAAACTACAATTTTTTAAACAGGTGGAATGGGCATATAAAAGGGTGACCTAATTAGGCTGTAATAGGTAACCCCCCCCCCCCAGGATTGATGTTCAGTGATTTACTTACCTAAACATATGTTCCCATGCTGCTCTTATTAGTAGAGGCTATACTTCAACTGTCAGACAAAGATTCCAACAGATGGCACTCCACTGCCACCAGACTGGGCACTTTGCAAGGGCAGTTGCACTCCGCAAGTGCAGTTGTGTAAGAGCTTAGTAAATAAGGTGAAGCTTCACTTTGCAAAGAATACCCATATACATGCAAGGAAAAAAACAGCATTTTGCTTGCACATGATTGGGCGATGGAAGTACCTCTTGCTCTTACTCCTGTACCACTATCTTGGATGTGATGTCAGCAGCCCAAGCAGACTAGGACTTTTCACTCAAATGACACTATCTAGTATTCCCTTTCACTCCTCCCCTGACTCTTGCATAAAAGGGAGGTGAGGTACCCCCACTGAGCATAATTAGACCCCCCCAAAAGAGCAGAGGTTTATTTGGGAGGGGATGTGCTAGGGGATAGACTCTTCCAAAGTAGTCAGATTTGCTAGACAGTTCAGAGGCACATTGTGAGTCAACAAAGATCAATTATGGAAAGGAAAAATGCTGCAAGTTAGCATTTTAAACACTTGATATAAATATGTGCTTTTAACTGCAGTTTTTAAGTTGTTATGTTCTCTTTAATCCAAAAATAACAGGTGATTTTATATTGCGTAAACCTCATATACACTGTAGGAATAGCTCATTATTAAAGATCACAGTATAATGTTCATGACGGTTTAGGCAAGATGTGTGAACACTTCTGCTTCTAATAAAAAAGAATATTAAGTATTTCTCCTTTCCTGAGCATATTCCATAGAACTGTTTCTTACTCCACCAAATATTCACAAATCTCAGTCAGGTCTGTATATAAAGATCAACACACTACATCTCTAATTCTTCAGCTTCCCATAAAAGCACATTACAAGTTAAAATGAACATCACTGGGGCTGTAATCATAGCATGCAGATGGTCATTTAGCACGTTACAGCGTTAACCAAAGGGACTATGCATTGATGAGAATGTACTCATGCATGCGACGATTAGCTTCAAAAGTACTAGCAAGCCTTTCTGTCTCCATGGACAGATATGTCACCTCTTTCATCCTATTAAATTTGATGCATTCCTTTATCATAATCCAAGATTTATTCTTTCAGATGTTTAATAACTCCTAAATCCTATACCTTGCTTAACAGATTTATAATAATTAATGCAAACCATAGGTTGTATGTGGAGTTTTAAAAAAAGAGTGGCCACATGCCCTAAAAGCCTTGGCATGTGGTAGAATTATAAATAATTTGGATCTCTCCACCAAGGGTATAAGGTTTAACATCTGTGCTTGTTCTCTAAACATAGATAAATGGGTGCCACACTCACTAAACAAACCATTTCAGGCCTCTAAAAAAGATGACTATGTTAAAAATGAATTGATAGGGAAAGAGTTAGCCCTACGATCAGAGAAGGACTTTTGGCCGTGTGTAACATATGCACATGTGAAGCAACCTACATTCCAGAAAGAGATAACATTCTAGGGATACACACAAGAAAAGTATATAGTGCTACTACCCATACACAGTAATAACAGCACTCACGGCTGTTTGATCCACAGTCGTTTTGTCTGTAAACAGCAATCCATTAAGATGATCAGCACAGCCAGTTGTTTCTATTAAGAATCTCCATGTTTTTTGTGTATAAATGCAGATAAAACCAGTTGATGCGTTTCAGCCTACAAGGCCTTAGACTAAAGGTCTTGTAGGCTGAAACACGTCAACTGGTTTTATCTGCATTTTTACGCTGTGGTTTTTCAATAAACATGAAGATTCTTAAGAGCAACAACTGGCTGTGTGGATCATCTTAATGGATTGACCATTCTAGGGATGATAGTCAAGAACTCTTGGTTTATTTTCTGGATCTTACTCAGAGCAATAAAGTTCTTAATGTTTCATGCCTTCCTGAATACCACATTGGGTTTGGAGGGGATATGTCCCTGTAACTTGGGGCCATTTTCAAGAATACCCCAGTATTTGTTCAAAGATCTTTTTATAGCCTTAGTCTCTAGCTGTGGCATTCACTGACAGGAACATCCAGGCTCTGGCTTCGCTGCTCCAGCGGTCCCCTGCATTGTCGGCTTCGGCTTTCCCTGGACTACTCTCGAGAGAATATCCCATGAATTTCACTGCCTGTTACCCATCGTGAGTGTATTAATTTGTGTGCTTATGTTTTAACAGTAAATTCTGCTACACCAGCATCTGCTTGGTGCCTCTCTTTCCATCTCTTCTGTTACAGCACCTGGGTTCCCAGCCCTACTTGAGAAGGCAGCCTCGCACGAGTCTTGAATGTTAGACAGTGGCTGAGATTATTACATTACTAACCCCTGGGAATATATCATGCTATTTTAGCTGAGTACTTGTGCACAGACAAGAGTAGCACAGACAAGGGTAGCGCTGAGTGTGTTTTTCTGTTTTACCACATAGCCAAGTGTTTGAGTGATTTGAAAAAGGGGAAAATTCACTTTTGACTTGCAAGTTACTAATTTTAATGGAATTTCTTCCAATAGAGGTAGCCGTATTGCTCATACAGACAAACTTATAGTTAAAGAATATGTTACCCCAACAACTCATATTTCTGATATGTGCCTGCTGTACCAGTGAATTAAAAAGTATCCTGTTCCCCTTGTATCCCTTGAGCAAAATCCCTGCTGTTCCCTGGTGATATACTGTGGACAGTTCTCCAGCTATGACGCTCTCCTCCAATAATCTGACTTGTCCTGACACCTCGCCCCCAGCACAGATATTCACTGGGAAGATCAGTGTACTGCTGCTTCCCCTTCCCCAGCTCTGATGCAGCTGATAACAGAGGGAATATGATCACAAAAAGGGTAAAAAAAAAACATGTTTATAAAGTTTTTTTTTATACGTATACACAAATGCGTTTCCTTTCATTTCTACTTTAAACTGAATAGGTTGTTTTACAAGGTGAGGTTGATTTACATACTCTTTAAGGCTTCTTCTTGATTAGAGCCCCCTTACTATTCTGGCCCCCTTTATCTGGAATAGAGTTTAACTTTTTATTTAGGAGGAACTCCTTCACAGGCTACTCACTAATCATTAGCTCCTTGACTCTCTTTTCATTCTGATGGGAGTTCCTTCAGGGATGTCTTTGTAGTGCATCTCCCTACCTATCACTTTACCTGCTTCTATATATACAGTGGGGCAAAAAAGTATTTAGTCAGCCACCAATTGTGCAAGTTCTCCCACTTAAAAAGATGAGAGAGGCCTGTAATTGTCATCATAGGTATACCTCAAAATGTGGAAACAAATCCAGACAATCACATTGTCTGATTTTTGAAAGACTTCATTTGCAAATTATAGTGGAAAATAAGTATTTTGTCAATATCAAAAGTTCATCTCAATACTTTGTTATATATCCTTTGTTGGCAATGACAGAGGTCAAACATTTTCTGTAAGTCTTCACAAGGTTGTCACACACTGTTGCTGGTATGTTGGCCCATTCCTCCATGCAGATCTCCTCTAGAGCAGTGATGTTTTGGGGCTGTCGCTGGGCAACACGGACTTTCAACTCCCTCCAAAGGTTTTCTATGGGGTTAAGATCTGGAGACTGGCTAGGCCACTCCAGGACCTTGAAATGCTTCTTACGAAGCCACTCCTTTGTTGCCCGGGCGGTGTGTTTAGGATCATTGTCATGCTGAAAGTCCCAGCCACATTTCATCTTCAATGCCCTTGCGATGGAAGGAGGTTTGCACTCAAAATCTCATGATACATGGCCCCATTCATTCTTTCATGTACACGGATCAGTCATCCTGTTCCCTTTGCAGAGAAACAGCCCCAAAGCATGATGTTGCCACCCCCATGCTTCACAGTAGGTATGGTGTTCTTTGGTTGCAACTCAGCATTCTCTCTCCTCCAAACACGATGAGTTGTGTTTCTACCAAACAGTTCTACTTTGGTTTCATCTGACTATATGACATTCTCCCAATCCTCTTCTGGGTCATCCAAATGCTCTCTAGCAAACCTCAGACGGGCCCGGACATGTACTGGCTTAAGCAAGGGGACACGTCTGGCACTGCAGGATCTGAGTCCCTGGTGGCGTAGTGTGTTACTGATGGTAGCCTTTTTTTTAGTTGGTCCCAGCTCTCTGCAGGTCATTCACTAGGTCCCCCCGTGTGGTTGTGGGATTTTTGCTCACCATTCTTGTGATCATTTTGACCCCACAGGGTCAGATCTTGCGTGGAGCCCCAGATCGAGGGAGATTATCAGTGGTCTTGTATATCTTCCATTTTTTAATTATTGCTCCCACAGTTGATTTCTTCACACCAAGCTGCTTGCCTATTGCAGATTCAGTCTTCCCAGCCTGGTGCAGGTCTACAATTTTTTTTCTGGTGTCCTTCAACAAGCTCTTTGGTCTTCACCATAGTGGAGTTTGGAGTGTGACTGTTTGAGGTTTGGACAGGTGTCTTTTATACTGATAACAAGTTCAAACAGGTGCCATTAATACAGGTAATGAGTGGAGGACAGATGAGCCTCTTAAAGAAGAAGATACAGGTCTGTGAGAGCCAGAAATCTTGATGGTTTGTAGGTGACTAAATACTTTTTTTCCACCATAATTTGTGAATAAATTCTTTCAAAAATCAGACAATGTGATTGTCTGGATTTGTTTCCACATTTTGTCTCTCATAGATGAGGTATACCTATGATGACAATTACAGGCCTCTCTCATCTTTTTAAGTGGGAGAACTTACACAATTGGTGGCTGACTAAATACTTTTCTTTATCGTACATCACGGGACACAGAGCACCATAGTAATGACTATCTGGGTTATATGCTACCTTTAGGTGATTGGACACTGGCAACAAATAGTAAGAAGGTTCCTCCCATATAACCCCTCCCATACAGCAAGTACCTTTAGTTTTTTGCCAGTGTCTTGAAGGTGATGGTCACGGCTGTGGAAGCTCTTCAAATTCTTCAACTAAAATGTCCCAGTGAGGATGTTATAATCGGATCCATTCGGATGGCATATTCTGCTAAAGTGGATGGTACCCGAGCCTTGGTTCAAGAACAAGGTTTTACCTGTAATGTGTCCTTATGGAGCTGGACCCTTGTGATTTGGTATTCCTTTCACTTGCCCAAGGAAACCTAAAGGGTGCCTTACAGGTCCAAGGGTGTGGACTCTAAACAAAAAGGGGACCCAGTCCTTGAAGGTCCGCAGTGACGCTACCCGCGGTGATGGGGGAAGATTGGGCCTATTTCAGGCCCTGTTGCGAGGATTGGTGAGTGCTTCCTATGTATTACTAAATGTGTTATGGCTAGATTTTTGTGTCTGTTGTGCCCACTGTAATAGTCTCAGAAGGCCGCAAAATACACTCGGGCGGGGTTACGTGGACTGGTCGCGCATGCACGCGGGAAGCGTGCGCCTGCATTGGGGCGGGCCCGCGCGCCTACTTCCTCCTGCGTGCACCTTGGCATGTGCGGATGGCGGAGCCGTGTGCGGCGCGACGTTTCTGCTTGCCGCGTGTCCAGTAAGGTGCCGGGCGTGCGTACGTCATGTGGCGGCGCACGCATATTGAGGGAAGTCGGCGCCTGCGTGTGTCAGTGTTTGTCATATTTGGCTCGGGAGAGCCAGGAGCCTGTTGCGGTGGGACACAGAGCTAGGCACATGAGTCGGGCATTTGCAACTCTTTAAAGGAGGTTATTATAGCTGATACAGCCATATAGCACAGAGAGTATTTTCCTCAAATAACCTTGTAAGCAATGTCTTCCAGAAAACGAGGTACGGGAAACAGGGCTAGTCCAGGGGTTAAAATGACTCCTTCAAAAACAGGAGATCAACCTCGGGCTACTGCAGCATCAATCTCCCCTATAAGACCTGCGGCATTTGGCCTGGCTGAGCCATTGCATTTGTCAGGCGTAGTGGCCACCACCAATATCCCTGCATCGGCTTACGTTACTAAGGATGACTTAACATCAGCCCTCGCTGGCCTGGAAGGCAAAAAAGCAGGTAAGATTGCCTCAGTAACACAGGGAGGGAAAAAACGGCATAGATCTCCCTCTCCTGAGCCTGGTCCCATTGCTGAGTCACTTGAGCACCAGGACTCCCTTAGCCAATTGGGTCCTTGTGATTTGGACCCAGAATGGGCACAGGATTTTGAGGAGGTGGCCGTAAGGGATAAGGAAGAAGCAGAGGTTGAAGAGTCCTCAGCGGGAGGCTCAGGTTCTGAGGAACCATTGCCGGCTTCGCAATCCCAAAGATTGTTTATCCAGTCTTTGGCTGAGATGGTGAGAGCAGGATTTAAGTTACCCCCCCGTACAGGGACCGGGGCTTTCCTGTTCTACATTAGGATCCTTGCAACCTCAGCAAGGTTCCTAGGCGTTTCCTGTGCATCCATTATTGGAACAGCTGAATTACGCTGAATGGGACCACTCGGACAGGATATTCTTGCCTCCAAAGAGGTTTTCTTTTTTATACCCTATGGAGGAAAAGTTCAAGAAAAGGTGTGATACGCCTTCGGTGGATGCTGCTATTTCATCTGTGAATAAAAGCTTAACCTGTCCAGTGGATAATGCCCAAGGGTTTAAAGACCCAGCAGATAAAAAGCTGGAATCCCTGCTAAAGGCCTCCTTTTAGGTGGCTGGGTCAGCAGTGCAACCGGTAGTTGCAGCCATTGGTATTTGTCAATCTCTGAAGGACCGTTTTAAAAGATTGGTCAGAAACCTGCTGGTTCAGGAGGAATATTCTGACGAATTGTCAGAGCTTCCTCGCTCTTTACGTTTTGCAGTAGATGCGTTAAAGGATTCAATCCAGCAGATGTCTCATTTTGCGCTACTCTCAATACATATGTGCAGAGTCTTATGGCTGAAAAGCTGGTCGGCCAAGACGCCATGCAAAAGGCTACTTGTGGCATTTCCTTTTCATGGGGAGCGTTTGTTTGGAGAAGAACTAGATAAGTATATCCAAAAAATCTCGGGGGGAAAGAGTTTCTTGCTTCCAGTAAAAAGAAGGAATAAGCAGCCCTCCTTTAAAATTCCTAACGCTCCTGGGCCGAGCGCCTCTTCTCCCAAGAAGTATTGATGGCCTCAACCACCTGCCTTTAAGAAACCTCAGGGTCAAAAAAGACCTTGGACCCAGAAGCCAGTCAAAACCAATTCCAAGTCCTCCTTGTTAAGAGGCGCCCCCACTCTTGCAAGTGGGGGGCAGACTGCGGCAGTTTGCAGACGCTTGGGGGAAATTGGTTCAGGACAGGTGGGTCATTTCTACGGTAACACAAGGTTACAAAATAGAGTTCCGGGATTTTCCTCCCAATCGGTTTCTGGTATCCAGAGTCCCATCGGACCCAGTAAAAAGGAAAATGTATCCCTAGCTTTAAAACAGCTAGAAAGGCAGAAGGTAATTGTCGAGGTTCCGCACAAAGATTCAAAGGATTCTATTCGAACCTATTCACAGTGCCCAAACCTGGTGGGGAAGTAAGGCCCATTCTGGACGTCAAGGATGCGTACCTACATGTGCCAATTTTCGGTCCACAGCAAAGGTTCCTACGCTTCGCAGTAGAGGGGCGTCATTTCCAGTTTGTGGCACTTCCGTTCGGTCTAGCCACAGCCCCTCAAGTCTTCACAAAAGCTCCAGTATTGGCGTTCCTAAGGTCCCAAAAGATCTCAATGGTAGGATATCTGAATGACCTTCTGTTAAAGAATCAGTCTTACTCCACCCTAGTGGAAAACATTTCAACCACCGTTCATTTCCTAAAGTTCCTAGGCTGGATCCTGAATACGGACAAATCAGCCCTTCGGCCAAGTCAGGTCTTGACATATCTAGCCCTAATCCTAGATACAACCAAGGAAAGGGTAATTTTACCTCCCTTAAAGGTCAGGTCCATAGTAGAACTAGTCCAAAAGGTCAAGGGGGTAGAAAGGCCTTCAATTCGGCTGTGCATGAGGCTGCTGGACAAAATGGTGGCGTCTTTTAGCGTAGTTCCTTATGCGCAGTTTCACTCCAGGTTGTTCCAAAGGACTATCCTGGAAGCTTGGAACAAGTCTGTTCTAACCTTAGATTGTCCCATGTCTCTATCCCTACAGGTAAACCGGGACCTCTCATGGTGGTCAAAAGCCAACAACTTGGGAGGCGGAAAATCCTTTCCGCCTGTGACCTGGAGGGTGGTGACTACGGACGCCAGCCGGATCGGCTGGGGAGCAGTCCTGGAAGAGGACTCAGTACAGGGAGTATGGTCCCAAGTAGAGAAGACCTTGCCCATCAATCTGCTGGAAATCCGGGCAGCTCGTTTGGCTCTCCTATTTTGGACGTCCAAATTTCGGGGATTTCCGGTCAGAGTCCAGTCCGCCAACTCTACGGTGGTGGCATACATCAACCACCAAGGGGGCACCCGGAGCCGGGCAGCCCAAAAAGAAATGAATCACATATTAACTTGGGCAGAAAGGCACGTGCCATTTCTGTCAGCAGTCTTTATCCCAGGGGTGGACAATTGGCGGGCAGACTACCTAAGTCAGCAATTGTTACCGGGGGAATGGTCCCTTCACCCCTAAGTTTTCCTTCGAATCTGCCAGCGTTGGGGGATGCCAGATGTGGATCTTCTGGCCTCCAGGTTCAATGCCAAAGTGGACAGCTTTGTTTCCAGGACCAGGGATCCACTTGCTGTAGGGACAGATGCATTGGTGATTCCCTGGGATCAGTATTCCCTAATTTACGCTTTTCCTCCGATCCAGATGCTGCCGCACCTGTTGCGCAGGATACAGCAGGAACAGAGATCAGTAATTCTGGTGGCCCCAGAGTGGCCCAGGAGGTCCTGGTACTCAGAGATTGTGAAGATGGCAGTAGGGGACCCATTGTGTCTCCCATACCATCCAGACCTATTGTCCCAAGGTCCCATATACCACCCTTCCTTACGATCGCTGAATTTGATGGCATGGCTATTGAGACCAGGGTACTATGGGACCGTGGTAACAGAGGACCTGTCCTGTCTATTTTAATAAATGCTGGAAAGCCAGTTTCTAGAAGTATTTACCATAGAGTCTGGAAGTCATACATCTCATGGTGTGAGAGGAAAGGATGGCACCCTCGCAAGTATACGATCGGGAGGGTTCTTGCTTTTCTTCAGGAATTGATTTAAACCTATCCCTAGGAACCATTAAAAGACAAATTTCGGCCTTATCATTTTTTTTACAGAGGCCAATCGCATCTCATTCTTTGGTACAAGCCTTTTTCAAAGGAGTGCTGCATTTAAGGCCGCCAATTAAGCCGCCCTTATGCCCCTGGGACTTAAACTTAGTGCTTTCAGCTCTACAGAGTCAACTCTTTGAACCTATTAGGCATATTCCATTGATCCTATTAACTAGAAAATAGTTTTTTTTGGTGGCTATAACCTCAGCCAGAAGGGTGTCAGAGTTGGCTGCCCTTTCTTGTGAAAAACCCTTTCTGTTTGTTCAACAGGACAAGGTGGTCATGTGGCCCGTCCAGATTTTTTACCCAAGGTGGTTTCTAGTTTTCACTTGAATCAGGATATCATTTTACCTTCCTTTTTTCCTAACCCTAAGTCTAAAAAGGAAAGATTGCTCCACTCACTGGATGTGGTGAGAGCTGTCAAGGTTTATTTAGATATGTCAGCTCCTTTTTTGGAAGTCTAACTCATTTTTTGTTCTGCCTGAGGGTCCTAAAAAGGGACAGGCAGCAACTAGTTCTACCATCTCTAGGTGGATCCGTCAAGTCATTATCCAGGCCTATGAGTTGAAACACAAGGTTCCACCTCGATATCTCAAGGCTCACTCTACCAGAGGAGTTAGTACGTCATGGGCGTGCGCCAACAGGTGTCTATGGCTCAGGTTTGCAAAGCGGCCGCTTGGCCTTCGGTTTGTACATTCACCAAGTTTTACCAACTGGATGTTAGGTCTCAAAAAGAGACTGTTTTTGTCCACAGCATGCTGCAAGCAGCTTTATAATCTGGAGCCTAAAAAAGGGGGATCTAGGAATGTTATGTTCCCTCCCCTCAAAGGCATTGCTTTAGGACATCCCAGATAGTCATTACTTTGGTGCTCTGTGTCCCGTGATGTACGATAAAGAAAAGTGGATTTTTAAAACAGTTTAGCTGTAAAATCCTTTTCTTGGAGTACATCACGGGACACAGAGGTCCCTCCCCTCTTTTTCTGGGATCTTCATTGCTTGCTACAAAACTAAAGGTACTTCCTGTATGGAAGGGGTTATATGGGAGGAACCTTCTTACTATTGGTTGTCAGTGTCCAATCACCTAAAGGTAGCATATAACCCAGATAGTCATTACTATGGTGCTCTGTGTCCCGTGATGTACTCCAAGAAAAGGATTTTACAGGTAAGCTGTTTTAAAAATACACTTTTTTGCCCCACTGTATATATATATATATATATATATATATATATATATATATATATATATCCTTACAGCCTTACAGACACTCCTGGAGGCATTACATTGAGTCAGAAGTGCTGCAAAGCAGTCGGGATAGTGATGGGCCCATGGACAGAACAGTATAATACCTCTCTATGATATATGCATTATGCACTAAACACAGTTATGTGGGTTTAAAGCTTTTGCAAAGTCTAATCATGCCTAGCAAAATGATTTCAGCATGCAATCAATAGCACTCCACATCTGTTTGGAGAGAGGTGAGGGCCAGGAACTTTGACATAAAGTCTGATGTCTGAAATTCAATAACTGTACATATTTTAGCAGGTCCCTCCTATTCCTTCTGTATTGAACTGTATTGTAATATTACTGTCCTCCCTCTACATTGTAAAGTGCTATGCAAACTGTGGGCACTATATAAATCATGTATAATAATAATAATAATATTGGGGTTCAGATTGTAAATGGATTCATGTATTTGTAATGTCTTTTTTTAAAACAACGTTTAATGTATAGGTTTTTGTATAGGTTTTTGTGACCTTTTGTAATTTTTGTGTTTATGCATCGCCCCCCTTTTGGGATCCTACATATTAACTAAACAAGCCATTTTATTTTTGCTGTTGAAAATAATGCACCAATCTGGGGAGACAGTGATCCTGTTTCTGTATATATCTGTGCTAACCCTGTAGGTAAAAATTGATATGGTAACCTGTTATTTGCTGGAAAGCTGTGTAAGGAGCGTGTGTCTCACATAAGCCCATGATTTATGAGTGGTGGCAGCCAATTGTACATGTGTGTGTTTTTCTGTGTACTTGTCTGTAAAAAATTTTTTCACTGATAAAAATAATAACAGACACATGTAGCAGTTTCAGAAGAGGTCAGCAATGGTAACCTACATATCTTTCTCATGACATGTGTGCTTTCAAAATCAGAAATGTTAAATCATTTGATGCCTACAGCAGTTCACAAGGATTGCCCACTTTGTCATTTTCAATATCTTTCATAAACCTTATGATAGCTGAACAAAAAATTACACTTCAACCTGCTTTTCCTATTAGCCCAAGAACTTGCCCTGAACCTAGTTTGAACCCTAGCCCACCAATCGTGCTGGACCTAGCCTTATTTTGACACTTGCTCTAGTTCAAACACTAGCCCAGCTGATGACTGAAAAACATATTCACTCTTTGCTAGCACCTACGCAATCCATGGTAATCCAATGAGTAATGACACCGCAATCAAAGAAATACAAGCAGGCCTAGGGACCAGGTGCAAAGCATTAATATTGACAGTTGCTATACTTCTTACATCAACGTTTTTTGGAGAGGTTTAAGTTGATGTTGGTGTTTTTTTTTTTTAATCCCAATAAACTCATTTTCTCTCTTGTTTTAAATGTGAGTGTCACAACTAAATAAGGCATCTATTTTTTTCAGCAAACAAGTAGATTGTATAATATATGATAATGATGATATGTAATTATTATGTACTGTCTGTAATTACCACTCACAAACTTGGATAAAATTCATTTAAGGCTTCAGCACAGCACATTGATATATCATTTTTCTTCATGGTGTTATTATTAGTTTAATAACTTTTCCTGCACGTAGGTTAATTAGTATACACTTTCGACTGAAGACACTCTAGTGCTTTTAAACATGCACATCGCACACTGTCTATTTGATATAGCAATTATGGGGTGTTTTGTAAACAAGTAAGTTTAGAAGGGCAGAAGGACACTAAATAGTTTGGTTTAATGCAGATGTATAAGCATGCTCTTTACAAAGTGAATCTCATATGCTAAAAAATACATGTATACATTTGTTGGTGTGAATGCATTTGTGTATTTCAAGAAAGCCAAAACATCTTCCCTTTTGTATTCTACTACCTTGGCTAATATCCTACTCCCTAAGCATCCCAGATCCTAAGGACTGACCAAGGATTTGAGCATAATGCTGGGGTTTTCTGGATCTGGGTGGTGTTTTGGTATCTTTCCAATGTGGACCCAAGGATACATTCAAATACAAAATAAAAATATTATTATTATTTATTTTTTATTTTGTGTTTGCGTGTATCCTTACCCGTGAGTCTGGAGCTGCTGGAGGAGACATCTCCTTGATGTTGATGATTTAAGCCTTTATGACCTTGATATTATATTGGGGTCTACATTTGGAGGTGAGCAGATATATTGCACTGGGTGGCTGGAGACACAGCACAAAATTGTGGGAAGTTTATAAAAATCTTCACATATACAACACATTGGTGATGGACTATTGATCATCAAAGTTTGGACTTTTTTTTTTATTTTTGTACTTTTTAAATATTTGTTTTATTAATTTTTGTTTGCGCTACGTCATTTTTGTATTCTGGGTATGTATAGTGTGCTGGAGAGCACAAATGCGATCCCTTGACAGCGCATGTGGCACGAAACAGGATGGGAGGGGCCTATGTGCTAATGCCACACTGCCGTGTCCATGTGTTTGGAGTGGCAGCCATCACTTGTGGTGTTTGGATCTAACTACCTATGTTATATAGAATTTACTGAAGGGGACTGAACAGTGATTAATGACTGATGCGTGTACTTATCCTCCATCTGGTGAATGCATTGTTGAGGTGAAGGCTCACAATTGAAAATATCCTTATGTTCTATCATCACCACAGGTCTCTGGTCCTAACTTAATACCAGCTCTTGATGGATTTGCAGCCCTATCCGGCCTTATGATTAATCCTAAGAAATGCCTAGTGCTTAATATTTCACTCACAAACATGGAATTGATCCCGGCTAGGGCTGCACTCCCATTCACATGGGCAGAAAAATCAATCCCATATCTTGGAATTCATTTAACAGCATCTCATTCTGACTTATTCTCAACCAATTATCCTCCTGTATTAAGACAGATCACAAATCTAATAAAACAATGGTCGCAACTTCCTTTATCCTGGATAGGGAAGATTAATGCAATCAAAATGACTATTCTACCCAAATTGCTTTATCTATTCAGAGTCCTCCCTATTCCAATTCCTTCCTATTTTTTGAGAATAGTACAAAAAAGAGCAACTTCGTTTATATGGGGCTCTTCTAAACCACGTATACCTATACACACACTACATCTTCCCAAAAATAAAGGAGGCCTGGGATACCCTAATTTTACTAACTACTACAGAGCAGCACATTTGGCCAGTCTGTCCAAATACCATGCAAAACAGGAAATCCCATTATGGGTATTTATAGAGGCTTCAGAAAATGACCCTCTATTAATATCAAATTTATTATGGCTTGATCCTAAAGACCGCTTTAAAATTCATAATCCCATAACTAAACACTTCTTATCTCTCTGGGATAAACTAAAAACCAAATATCAGTTACAATCTCCACACAATCCTCTCCTTTCTTTTATCAGAAATCCGGCCTTTTATCCGGCATGGATCTACCCAAATTCTTTTAAAGCTTGGACAACATCAGGCATTCAGACACTAAATGACTTCATAGCATCTAAATCATTCCTTTCATTCCCATCACTTAGAGAAAAATATGATCTACCAAACTCTGAGATATTTAGATATCTCCAAATCAAAAATTTCTATACACCATTCCTAAAGGGGGATACACCATTATCCCAATTATCCATTTTTGAATCAATCTGTACAAAAGATCCATTTGCTAAAGGTACAATTTCATCACTTTATAATCAATTATATGGAGTAGCAAATCTTAATAGACCCTCTTACGTTCAGAGGTGGGAGGAGGACCTGGGACGAACTTTAGAAGACACGGACTGGTCTAACATATGGCTCACATCTAAGTCATCTTCACCCAACATCTTAGCACTGGAGACAAATTATAAAGTCCTAACTCGCTGGTACCTTGTACCCGTCAGAGTGGCAAAATATTCACCTAATACCTCAGCTCTTTGTTTTCGAGGATGCCCAGAAATAGGCACATATTTACACATATGGTGGACGTGCCCAGTAATCCAAACCTTCTGGAAGGAAGTCTTCGTGATTGCATCTAAAATATTTAAAAAAATAATACAACCAGATCCATATTTAACTTTACTTAATCTAAAACCGGAATGGTTAACACTCTCTCAATTCAAACTTATGATCCAACTAATAACGGCTGCAAAACAAACAGTGGCCAAGGCATGGAAATCTCCTACATTGGTACTAGCAGAAACAATTCACAGAATGAATAATACAATGTCCCATGCTAAGATGGTAGCCATCGATCAAAATCAAATTCCAAAATTTGAAAAACTTTGGCATCCTTGGATAAAACAACAGTTCCTGTCAAACTTCAATGACTCTCTCCTGTTGCCATGGTAACAGATTAAATGACTTACAGAGACACCCATTCTAAGGCTTCAAAGAGAACTAAAAAGAATAATAAACTGACGAGCGGGACAACCTTGTGGACCATACCTCTACCTTTCAACCCTTTTTCTTCTTTCTCTTTCCTTTTCTCCACCTTACGATTAAAGCTCATTATCAGAATTTATTTGACCTATATACACTCTACTTGTAAACAATATGTATAGTAGGTATAAATCATTTAAATACCTACAAAAGTAACTAAGGAAATGATATATATCTTTAATTTAGGTTTACGTGAACCCAATGTTTAATATTTGAAATTTCATGATATTTACCTATATAAACCCTACTGTAAAACAATGAGCTTACTTTATAGATCCTTGTAAACTTACTTTATGTATCTTTATAACATTGTATACTCAATAAACTTCTTTTGACAAGGAAAATATCCTTATGTACCTGGGTAATCTTGGATGGATGTCAGTCTATGCCTTTTTCTCTTTTACCTCTGGTGAACTGATAGTACAACTGTCAAATTATTTTATCCCAATTATATATACCTGGATCTCACTAATATGTGGTTTACTATATCACTATATATATATATATATATATATATATATATATATATATATATATATATACAGTATATCACAAAATATTGTAGTATCTTTTCATGTGACAACACTAAAGAAATGCCACTTTGCTACAATGTAAAGTAAAGAGTGTACAGCTTGTATAACAGTGTAAATTTGTTGTCCCCTCAAAATAACTCAACACACAGCCATTAATGTCTAAACTGCTGGCAGCAAAAGTAAGTACGCCCCTAAGTGAAACTTTCCAAATTGGGCCCAATTAGCCATTTTCCCTCCCCATGTGTCATGTGACTCGTTAGTGTTACAGGGTCTCAGGTGTGAATGGGGAGAAGGTGGTTAAATTTGCTGTTATCGCTCTCACTCTCTCATACTGGTCACTGGTCACTGGAAGTTCAACATCGCACGTCATGGCAAAGAACTCTCTGAGGATCTGAAAAAAGAATTGTTGCTCTACATAAAGATGGCCTAGGCTATAAGAAGATTGCTAAGACCCTTAAACTGAGCTACAGCACGATGGCCAAGACTATACAGCGGTTTAACAGGACAGGTTCCACTCAGAACAAGCCTAACCATGGTCGACCAAAGAAGTTGAGTGCACGTGCTTAGCATCATATCCAGAGGTTGTCTTTGGGAAATAGACGTATGAGTGCTGCCAGCATTGCTGCAGAGGTTGAAGGGGTGGGGGGCCAGCCTGTCAGTGCTCAGACCATATGCTGCACACTGCATCAAATTGGTCTGCATGACTGTCATCCCTGAAGGAAGCCTCTTCTAAAGATGATGCACAAGGAAGCCCGCAAACAGTTTGCTGAAGACAAACAGACTAAGGACATATCCTGTGGTCTGATGAGACCAATATAAACTTATTTGGTTCAGATGGTGTCAAGCGTGTGTGGTGGCAACCAGGTGAGGAGTACAAAGACAAGTGTCTTGCCTACAGTCAAGCATGGTGGTGGGAGTGTCATAGTCTGGGGTTGAATGAGTGCTGCCGGCACTGGGGGGTTACAGTTCATTGAGGGAACCATGAATGCCAACATGTACTGTGACATACTGAGGCAGAGCATGATCCCCTCCCTTCAGAGACTGAGCCACAGGGCAGTATTTCAACATGATAATGACCCCAAACACACCTCCAAGACTACCAGTGCCTTGCTAAAGAAGCTGAGGGTAAAGGTGATGGACTGGCCAAGCATGTCTCCAGACCTAAACCCTATTGAGCATCAGTGGTTCATGCTCAAATGGTAGGTGGAGGAGCACAAGGTCTCTAACATCCACTAGCTCTGTGATGCTGCCTATATATATATATATATATATATATATATATATATATATATATATATATATATATATATATATATATATGTGTGTGTTATTATTATAAATTGCACTTTTATTGGAATTTATTGTTTACAAGGGTTGGTATAGTCACTTTGTGTGCTAGTTGCTCTAGTGATTGGTGCACTCACTGTGCATACTGTTTTTTGGTGGAAAGCATTGTTGACGTTTAGCGGCATTCAAGGATTGTATTTTCTATCACATTGAATGTTATAGTCACACTAAGATTAGCACTGCCCTGATTGTTCATTTATATACTATATGTTAGACCAAGTGATATCATTATATTTGTTCATTCATGTCATCCTCATTTATTCCGTTATGTAATGCAGGCAGATTATGTGGGAGGGGACGGTATATAGCATCTTGAAAACATCACAGCAGCCTGTCTCATTTTTCCACTCAAAAACCCTCAGAAGTGGACTGGCTCTTGGAAGGAGTCATGTAAATACCATTTATTTATTGGTACGTGTCAATATGGAGGAGTGGGCATTCCTAGGTAGCAGTGGCGGCTGGTGCTCAGAATTTTTTTGGGGGCGCAAACAAACTGAAAAATTCTGAAAAATACTGAAAAAAAACATCAATTGCAGCCTTCCTGTGCCATCAATTGCAGCCACTGTGTCCAAAAAATGCAGCCACTGTGCCATCAAATGCAGCCACTGTGCCTTCAAATGCAGCCACTGTGTCATCAAATGCAGCCACTGTGTCATCAATTGTAGCCACTGTGCCCTTCAATTGCAGCCACTGTGCCCATCAAATGCAGCCACTGTGCCCATCAAATGCAGCCACTGTGCCCCATCAAATGCAGCCACTGTGCCCCATCAAATGCAGCCACTGTGCCCATCAAATGCAGCCACTGTGCCCCATAAAATGAAGCCACTGTGCCATCAAATGCAACCACTGTGCCCATCAATTGCAGCCACTGTTCCCATCAAACGTAGCCACTGTGCCCCATAAAATGCAACCACTGTGCCCCATAAAATGCAGCCACTGTGCCCATCAAATGCAGCCACTGTGCCATCAAATGCAGCCACTGCATACAATAACCCCCATAAATTATATACACTACCCCCCATATATTATATATACACTAACCCCCATATGTTATATACACAGTACCCCTCCATAAATTATATACACTACCCCCATAAATTATATATACTACCACCCCATATGTTTTATACACTACCCCCATATATTATATACACACTACCCCCATATATTATATATACACTAAACCCCATATATTATATACACACTACCCCCCCATAAATTATATACACTAACCTCCATATATTATATACACTCTACCCCCCATAAATTATATACACTAACCCCCATATATTGTATACACTAACCCCCATATATTATATATACACTACCCCCACATATTATATATACACTACCCCCCATATATTATATACACTAACCCCCATATATTATATGCACACTACCCCCCATATATTATATACACACTACACCCCCCCCATAAATTATATACACTATCCCCATATATTATATACACACTACCCCCATATATTATATACACACTACCCCCCATAAATTATATACACTACACCCCATATATTATATACACACTACCCTTATATATTATATACACACTACCCCCCATAAATTATATACATTAACCCCCATATGTTATATACACTACCCCCCATAAATTATATACACTAACCCCCATATATTATATATACATATGTGTGTGTGTGTTATTATTATAAATTGCACTTTTATTGGAATTTATTGTTTACAAGGGTTGGTATAGTCACTTTGTGTGCTAGTTGCGCTAGTGATTGGTGCACTCACTGTGCATACTGTTTTTTGGTGGAAAGCATTGTTGACGTTTAGCGGCATTCAAGGATTGTATTTTCTATCACATTGAATGTTATAGTCACACTAAGATTAGCAATGCCCTGATTGTTCATTTATATACTATATGTTAGACCAAGTGATATCATTACATTTGTTCATTCATGTCATCCTCATTTATTCCGTTATGCAATGCAGGCAGATTATGTGGGAGGGGACGGTATATAGCATCTTGAAAACATCACAGCAGCCTGTCTCATTTTTCCACTCAAAAACCCTCAGCCCTAACGCAAGAAGTGGACTGGCTCTTGGAAGGAGTCATGTAAATACCATTTATTTATTGGTACGTGTCAATACGGAGGAGTGGGCATTCCTAGATAGCAGTGGCGGCTGGTGCTCAGAATTTTGGGGGGGGTGCAAACAAACTGAAAAATTCTGAAAAATACTGAAAAAAAACATCAATTGCAGCCTTCCTGTGCCATCAATTGCAGCCACTGTGCCCCAAAAATGTAGCCACTGTGCCATCAAATGCAGCCACTGTGTCATCAAATGCAGCCACTGTGTCATCAATTGTAGCCACTGTGCCCTTCAATTGCAGCCACTGTGCCCATCAAATGCAGCCACTGTGCCCATCAAATGCAGCCACTGTGCCCCATCAAATGCAGCCACTGTGCCCCATCAAATGCAGCCACTGTGCCCATCAAATGAAGCCACTGTGCCCCATAAAATGAAGCCACTGTGCCATCAAATGCAGCCACTGTGCCCATCAATTGCAGCCACTGTTCCCATCAAATGCAGCCACTGTGCCCCATAAAATGTAGCCACTGTGCCCCATAAAATGTAGCCACTGTGCCCCATAAAATGCAGCCACTGTGCCCATCAAATGCAACCATTGTGCCATCAAATACAGCCACTGCATACACTAACCCCCATAAATTATATACACTACCCCCCATATATTATATATACACTAACCCCCATATGTTATATACATAGTACCCCTCCATAAATTATATACACTACCCCCATAAATTATATATACTACCACCCCATATATTATATAAACTACCCCCCATATATTATATACACACTACCCCCATATATTATATATACACTAAACCCCATATATTATATACACACTACCCCCCATAAATTATATACACTAACCCCCATATATTATATACACTCTACCCCCCATAAATTATATACACTAACCCCCATATATTGTATACACTAACCCCCATATATTATATATACACTACCCCCACGTATTATATATACACTACCCCCCCTATATTATATACACACTAACCCCCATATATTATATACACACTAACCCCCATATATTATATACACACTAACCCCCCATAAATTATATACACTATTCCCATATATTATATACACACTACCCCCATATATTATATACACACTACCCCCCATAAATTATATACACTACATCCCATATATTATATACACACTACCCTTATATATTATATACACACTACCCTTATATATTATATACACACTACCCCCCATAAATTATATACACTAACCCCCATATGTTATATACACTACCCCCATAAATTATATACACTAACCCCCATATATTATATATACACTAACCCCATCCATTACGCCATACATTTTATATACACTGGTCCCCGTGTATGATATATACTGAGTGACCCCCCCATGTATTATACACACACATACCCCCCCATCTTTCAGCGCCTTTCTAGCTCTGAGATGTCATGTTGTGATGCTGGAAGAGTTAGCGTGTGGCTGTATGGAACAGAGGGGCGGGCAGCAAGGGCTCACTCTCATGGCATTTGAACTAGGATAGGATGGAACCTGGGACAGAGAGTCACTCACTGTCAGTGTGTGGCTGTGCGGAACGGAGGGACGGGCAGCAAGGTCTCAGAGGGACCAAGAGAAGAGTGTGTCTGGGGTCTGCAGCACCAGGACAGCACTTACCTTCAATGGCGCTGCTCCTCTCTGAATCCACCTTGTGCACACCAGTTGACTCCACCCCCAACTGTGGCTGGGAAACCGGAAGTGACAAAATAGCACCGACCACTGTCCTCTCCTCTGGTCCCAGTCGACTCCACCCCCACAGTGACGATAAAAGTACCGCCCACTGTCCCCTCCTTCAGTCCCCGCTGCGCCAATCCTAACCAGTTACTATGCCATACTGACAAATCATAGTAGAATGAGGGTGTTTGTGGACGCATTGCGTACGTCCCGACCACACCCTAAACACGGGCAAATCTGCTTCCCATCTTGCAATCAGCTGATTGCAGACTGGGAAGCTTCCCATAGACCTCCGCGTGTCTGGCGCCTGGTCACTCTTAAAGTGACAATGTTTTTTATTTTTATTTTTTTATCTTTTAAAACAGCTTGGGGGGCTGCGCCCATGCGCCCCCTATGGATGGGCCACCACTGCTAGGTAGGCTATATTTGCATACAGACCTCTCTAGCTAACACCCACATGTGATGCTGAGCTTCTATGATTGAAAGCCCTTAAAGTGATTCTAAAGAAAAGAATGTTTTTTTTAAATAACAAACATGTTATACTTCCCTGCTCTGTGCAATGGTTTTGCACCGAGCAGCCCTGATCCTATTCTTTTTGGATCTCCTGCAGGTGGTCCTGGCTTCTCCCCCTTGCTGTGTGCCCCCAATAGCAAACCAGGAAGTGAGGCAGGTTCTATCATCATTAGATTTGTGTGCTGATTGCATAGATATACTGTACTGCTCTTCTAAATTGGTATTCATAGCTACTGGCTATCAGCTTTGGAGCTAATCTGCCAATAATGTGCCTTTATTTTGGATAAAACAAAGCCTTCCATTAATAAGAACACCTTTAGATATTAAACAGCCTTTGGTCAAAAACTGGCAGAGAATGAGGCTGCCATTTTTCTGTGGTGTCACGGACCATCAGAGTAGTTACTCAGCTAGGGGCTGACAATCAGTGACTTTAATTTGAAAGATCTAGAACTCCAGTATTTGGAGTTATGTTTTGTGTGACCTTTTCTGCTTGTCATATTTTAATCCCCATGCAATTTTTACCTGTAAAATATTAAAAATGATTTAGCTTTGTGTGGAAATTCTCAGTAGAGGCAGACGAACATTTGTAGTCCTGTTGGTCACCTAGTAGCTGCTTTGCAGCACTAGGTTCTTGGTTTGAATCCCAACCAGGACACTACCTGCATGGAGTTTGCATGTTCTCTCTGGGTTCCCTTCACGACACGATGGTAGGTTAACTGCCTTCTGCCTAACATGGTCCTAGTATGTGTATGTATGCATGTTGGACCTTAAATTGTAAGCTCCTTTAAGGCAGGGGTTGATGTAAATGCACAAAGAGCTACGTAAATTGTTGGTGCTATAATATCTGTAATATATCTACACTGTACTGAAGTTTCTCTGACATTCAGTACTTTTTGCCAAAGCCATTGCGCCTTCATAAACGGAGAGTATTTCAAACCCACTGATGTTATCATAGTGACCACATATATACAGGAGATTATTATTTGAAAATAAAGGATCAGACACCTAACGTTCATCCACTTTTTATCTATAGCAAAGAAGAAGAGTGCAAACTTAAATGAATGGACTTTTTCAACTTCACATATTCTTTGGCACTGCAAGAGCCATCTTAGGAGGTCTTTGTCCCATATATACAGAGACAACTGTAACTGTAACTTACGTTATGATGTTTTACAATCTCTTGGTATGAACATTTTATGTGTGACAGGCTGGTAAAGAAGTGGAGATCACCTGAGATGTGAAGCTACTTTGTAGTTTTAAAATAAGGCAGCAAAGAAAACTATTTCTATTATTATAGTTTGGGAGCAGGTTACCAGTAAATTCTAAAATATAGTCATACTTTTTAGTGTTCACATAGTATTAGCCTTGCATTTGAAACGTCACCGTATTTGACTCACCAGCACAAGAAATCAAGCAGTGGTTTAGTCTTTCTTTGACGTGTCATGCACAAACGTGCCTTTTTATTAAATTTGTTCTTAAAGGCTTTTCTTTACCAGCGTAATATGTAGGAATAGGAACATTCATCTGACTAGATTTCTAGTAACTGTTATCAGGCTGACTTATTGCTCTGTGTAAACAGCTAGTCATGTTCTTTTCCTTGTTATGGTCTTCTCTAATTATATTTTTCTTGTAGCAGTAAATCAATAACGAGTGTTGTGACCAATCGCGCATTAAGTTCACTTTGAAATAAATGTTGCTTTGCCAAATATTAGAATTATGTCTGCTTAATTAGTGGACATGACACAGGGTTGACTTTTTTTTTTGCACATTGCCCTGTTATGTTTTTCAGCCATCCCAATTCTCATTTTAAAGCAGATGTCCAAGGATATGTACTTCAATGAATACACGTTGACAGTTCAGACATAAAAAACAGTTGCATGGGGTTGGCTCTTATACCACATCTCCACCAATCAACCTTCATTTTTGGAACCTGCTGGATTTTTCACCTTAGGGCAGTTCTTGGCTGAATTCAATTTTGATATCTACCAACGCGCATTGGGCCAAAGTTGAGCCCCCCCCCCCAATTTTTTTTTTGCCGAAATGCAAAACCCCTATAATTATAACAATCACAAACAACCTATTGAATACACTATATTTTCCTGAGCATAGTTTTCTCAGATTATGTTTCTCATCCACATTGTTATGAAACATAACGTTTCCACAATTTTTTTTATAATAAATGAGTCACAAGTGCATAATAAAAGAATATGCCTTTCTACTAAAGATCAAAAAAACATTTACAACCAGAGGAAGTTATCTTTTTTTCCCAACACTTGAGATTGGCTCCGGATGGCACCTGCATATCCAGTGAACCTGCCAGGATCCATTAGAATGATTCCCGTTGTTTAGTTCTAAAACACAATACATTCAGAGCTCCAAAGGACTATTATTTTGCTCAGACCTGCTTTTGCTACGAATTTCAGTAACGTCTCAGCTGGTGTTTCTTATAGGAAAAACTACCTTTCAGTTCATGAAAACTAAACATTATGTGAGGAAGAGATATATGCCAGTTCCAAGTATTGCAGTGAAGGGCTGAAAATGAAGCTGAATGTGTTAACATCATTTCACCTGACAAGGCGATAAATTATGAAGACTGTGAGATGCAATACGTCAGATGAGCTTCAAGTTACCCATAGACATGAGATGAAATTGCGCCACAATCTTACATCTATGACATTAGCAGGTAATGTTTGGCAAACCGTATTTAGGAAAGGGAAAATCAGTGTCCAGGCTTTTTTTGTTGCCTCTAAGAAAAATGTGTTAATTTAAAGTTATACTCTGTCCAGAAAATTTTTTAACATGTTCCACCCCCCTCGAACCTCTGCCAAGGTTTTATTATTGACTTATCTTTTCCTAAGCTGTAAAAAGTCCTCTTCTTTGCTTATATGACCTCATCACAGAAGCTGCCAAGGTGTTCAATGAGCTGGAGCTAGGATTCAGGAGGGTGCCTGTGTTACTTCTTTTAGATGCAAGGTGCCCTCTTGGATCACATATTATTCACTGTTTGACACTGACAATGCTAATAACCCCTCCTCCACAAAGTAAGGAGTGATTCAACCTTGAATGGCTGCTAAGGGTGACAACTCTGCAGTAAAAACACTGCAGGCCCAGCAACGTTGCCACCCTCCTGGAAGAAGACTGTAAGGCTAGCAGGATCACTAAAGAAGAAATTAGATTTGTTATGTATGTTTTGTATTTCTAGAAATATATGGGAGTTTTTTACATTTTTAGTATAGTTGCGCTTTAAGTTAAACTAAAAACATTTAGAACTAAAAGGTAATTATTTCAAAGGAATAGTCTTTTTGTCAATATATTGCTTTGTGAAAACTTTTATCTTACAATCTACCCTTCAATTAAGTATATATAGTGGTTGTTAAGTTAGTTATTACAATTACTGGCAGCCCCTCTGTAATAACAAGATATACTGTGCAGCGTCTTTGTTTTTTTTTAATCATCCAGCTAAATACCTTGTTTTACATCGCCAGTGTGTGGTTACGTGACCACTCACCGCTCTCCTTCCCTGATCTGAGGACTACAGTGGGAGGCTGCGATCCTAGTCTGATGTCAGCCAAGGTCACATGACCGCACACTGGCTGCATGATTTAAAAAAACAAAGACACTACACAGTATATGGAACAAAATATGCTGGACAGCCGCACTCCAATATCACCTAAACTACACAGTATATCTTGTTATTACAGAGGGGCTGCCAGTAATTGTAATAACTAACTTTACAGACACATGTAATGGCCGCCAGAGGGGAGGGGTGGGGAGGAGATGGCTCACAGATTAGGAGCTGACAGGCAGGGATAGAGAGGGGGAGAGGGGCGAGACTCTGAACACAGCAGGATGAGGGAAGCAGGTAAACTGACCATGGCATCATGGATCAGCAGCCATGATTACAGTGGTTAGCTAACACAGGGGGACAAAGGAACACGCAGGATCAACCAGGTTTTTTACATCATACAATTGGAAAAACTACACAGCACAAGCACCGTGCTGTTTAACATGCTTTTTAGGAACAGGATATATATCTATATATATATAGATATATTTTTTTTAGGGTTACAAAGGCTTTAAGTGCTAGAATCCTGGAGCAAAGTGTTTTTCTCTATTGTTTTCATCTCTTGGAGCCCATTTACAGCTATCCTGGCTGATATGGTGCGTTAAAGCAATGTGTTATATGTCAGGCATTATTTTAAAGCAATCGGCTGCCAATGCATCAAATGGACCTACAATAAGACATGCACCACAACTTATGATAGTATGTTACGGTACATTGCTGTGATTGTGCGGGTGAATCCCTTTAGTGCATTGGGGTGCTATTAAAAATTAATGGAACTGCAACGTTCTAACATATGCATTTTCACAAAGCATAGTTGTGAATGGGCCCTTAAAGAGGGCTGAACATCGGACATTTTTTCATGTCAAAATTTTTTTTGTTTTTGTTTTAGACAGAGTGGGGAAGTGTTAGACCCTTTATTAACTTTTTTTCTGTCTGTATTGCCATTAGGAAGATTCACCCCTCCATTCTTACTAGTGACCATTGTCATCGAGAAAGAAAGTGAAGGGGAATCCAAAAATGTACGTTGTGCCAAGCTGAATCAATTTAACTATACCATAAAGCTAATTCCTTGTGTTTAGCTTTAAGCAAACACAGTTGGAGATGAAAAGTGAACTGTGACAGAATGATGAGCATGACACCTGCAATGAGTTGTCAAGACTAATCTCCATGTAATAGCAGTGAACACTACATCTTTTCTACTCCTTCAGTATTTAATCATTCAGTATTCACACAGCAAAGACATATTATACAGTGCTTTACATTGTACATGTATTCATTCAAGTGGATAGTGATCTCTCAAAGAGCACACAATATAATGTCTTACAATCTCTTACAAATTTGGGTTGCCAATTAACGTACCAGCTTATTTTTGGATTCCAGGAGAAACCTGAACAACCCAAGAAAGCTCAAACAAAGATGTACATATAAACTCTAAGCAGATGATACCCCAGATGGTATTGAAGCCAAGGGAACCAGAGGTGCCAAGCAGAAGTGCCAAGTACATGCAGTTGTCAAAAAATAAAAAATAAAAAAAAAATCAACAGCTCTATTGGAGTAGATGACCTCTATTTTATCCACACATCTCAAATGTCACTGAAAATGCTGCAGTCTGTCAGTTAGATCATGATTTAATCTGACATTCAGAAAAAAATGTGTACTTTCTTAGTTTTTGAGTTGCTCACCTACATCTCAAACAAGTAATTACCAGCCTTACTCAAAGTGTAGTGCTAATTCTTAAGGTAATCTGAGTTCCCCCCGCTTGCAACCTTCTAGGACACTTCACAGGTCCCAGAAAGCTGCGGGACCACTCACAAGGCGCAGCACGGCTCTGAGATGTCTAGTGGGCAGCCGACTGTGAAGCCACAAGGAGTCATAGCCAGCTGCCCACAGTTAACATGCTGGCGCTGGGACCCAAATATCGGTGAAGAAACCGGTTTGGATGAGAACAGTGCTGGATTTCTGGATAGGTAAGTCTCTGTTTATAAAAACTATGCAGCTACTGTTCTTTTAACTGCTGATTTATTTATTTTTTACATTTCTAGGTTCCAAAATGTTGCATCTTGTATGTGACATGCTTGATTTATTCAGATGAATGTGGTTTATTTTAAGAATGCTGTGTTGTGCTGACAATGTATCTCTTTGGCTGGTCATGGCACCATTCTCCTACTGCTGAAGCACCCCACAACTGAGGCCATCCTGTTCTGGCCTGGCGTGCAGTGGAGATATACATGAAAAATGAACACCACAATGTGAACTTGTTTTGTCCAATAAATGAAGTAACTTCAATGAGGTTTAAACACTTAGCTTGATAATGATGCACTGGATACATTCAATGTACAGGTCATACACAGAGGGAGGAGAGGGTGAAAGGGGTTAATGTAAAAATGTGCAGGCTAGGGGAGCTGAGGGGTTAATATACAGGTCACTTACAGTAGGTGGATGGGGATGAAGGGGTTATTGTACAGATGGGCATTATACTGTGAGTATACTATACATTATACATAGATACATGCCTCCCAACTGTCCCGGATTTGCCAGGATCGTCCAGAGATTTCAAGTAAATCCAGGTGTCCCACGAATCAGGCCTGAATTTCACAGTGGAAACCAGTGCCGATACAAGTTCAGGCGCTTGACTCCACTAATCCACCTGTCAGGTGTGCGCTGTGCTGCGGCTGAGACTGACATGCTCAGTGCCAGCCAGCACAGTCCATGTTTCCCTGTGTCCACCCACAACCCCCAGCATGCAGCCAATGCTGTGCCTGTGAAGGGGTTGTGTGAGTGGGAATTTTAAAGCAGTGCCCATGAGATCACTGCCTGAGCCTCTGGAGACCAGTCAGCATCTTCCTTCCATCAATATAACATAGTGATTGATCCTTCCTTCAACATAATATAGTGATCCCTTTTTCCTGCCTTCCATATAGCATATCCTTCCTTCCACATAATATAGTGATCCTTCCTGCATTTCCATGCACTATAGTGCTCCTTCCTAACTTCCATGTACCATAGTGATCCTTCCTTCTTGCCTTCCATGTGCCATAGTGATCCTTCTTTCCTGTCTTCCATGTGCCATAGTGATCCTTCCTGCCTTACATGTACTATAGTGATCCTTCTTTCCTACCTTCCATGTGCCGTAGTGATCCTTCCTGCCTTTCATGTACCATAATGATCTTTCTTTCCTGCCTTCCATAAACCATAGTGATCCTTACTGCCTTCCATATGCCATAGTGATCCCTTCACTCTTCCATGTACCATGGTGATCCCTCCTTCCTTTCTTCAATGTACCATAGTAACCCCTTTTTCCTTTCTTCCATATACCATAGTGACTCCTCCTTCTTTTCTTCCATATACCATAGTGGTCCCGCCTTCCTGCCTTCCATGTACCATAGTGATCCCTCCTTCCTTTCTTCCATATACCACAGTGATCCTTCCCTCTCTCTCCCTAAGGGTTGGTTCACACTGGAACACAGTGCAGGAAAGGTGCGTCCCGTGTGCATTTCCCACATTGCATGCAACCATGCTGCCCTTGTGAGATGCATGTGGGTGCCATTATTGTTAATGGCAACATGTTTGCGGCCACCGAACCACATGGTACTACAGTACTATATGGATTTATGTGGTACAATCTGAAAAAATAGTGCTTCACAGAGCGTTCCCATTCACTTGAATGGGTCACGGTCAGTGGGCGATAGTGCCTGCCAATGCCTCAGGGGATATAACTCCTGCTACAGCCATGAAGCAAAGCATCACGGCTGCAGCATATGTACAGCCCTGGCTGCTGCCTCTGCAGCTAAAAGGGGGGCACTTGGTTAGGTGGTAAAACTCTGTGGTTGGGCTAGGGTTTTACCACCCCTATAACCATTAAAGTGAATGAGCCCTACGTGTTATGTTTCATATTTCTGACATTTGAGATAAGATTTCCTTCTGATGTTCATGTGTTCAAGCATTGCTGCACTGTATACAGCAACTAGGCTGAGCTTCTGTAATTCATCCCTCTTTAAGCCACTCCCCCTGTTAGGCACAACTTGACCATGACAATCATTTGCTACTATTTGCTACACATACTGCAGTACTTATTTTTTGGTTCCATCCCAGGGTTCCTCAGGTCCTTCATGATCCTCTATTTTAAGCTCTCTGTCTATTTTCAGTATATACAAAACCAGATGTATTGGAAGTATATTTATATGATTGTGTTGATGTTTATATGTATCCCTGAGACTTCAGCTTGTGGCACAGCAATTAAAGCATATTTTATAGGTACAAGGAAGCCCAGGTTTTGTTTAACCATGACCCTTAAGCCCCTGCCACTATTATGTTTGGTCACACCCACCTTTTGCTGCGCCACGCTATGCGCTCTGACATGTTCCTCATTCTCAAGTTCAAATGTTGGGAAATATAATAGAGACTTGATAAAGATCAGATGTACAGAACTGGGGAGGGATGTGAAAAAGTCAAAAGATTATCTCTCAACCCCCTCCCCCCACATTTAATCTGTTGCAGCCAATTATCTTGCTCTAATGAATGACTCATTCATACATAAGTTCCTCCTTCCTCCATTGAAAGAGGACAGGGCAGGCACTGTTTATATCTGTGATCTGCATGATTGGTCATCATAACAGTCACATGGAACAGAGACGTTGCTTCTGTACACTGTGCCTGTGAACAGAGCCATCCAAGCAACATTTCATAGTTTCATAGTTTTATGCATTGTGGATGCATTGTGATGTGGTGGTTTGTGCCACATCCCGCTATGCTGAAAAAACACCACTGCATGCAGCACCTTTCCTCGGCACAGCAGGATGCAACACCATGGTGCAAACTGGCATTTTGCTGTGTCCATATGTTAGTGGTTTGATTGGGCCCTTTATGTGATCTGTGATCTTTAGATTTTGTCAAATCCTGTAAAAGGCCAAACTTACAAAGTGCTCAAGAAGCCACACCCAAGACAACAATATATATACAGCATATACACTATATTACCAAAAGTATTGGGGCACCTGCCTTTACACGCACATGAACTTTAATGGCATCCCAGTCTTAGTCTGTAGGGTTCAATATCGAGTTGGCCCACTCTTTGCAGTTATAAGAGCTTCAACTCTTCTGGAAAGGTTGTCCACAAAATTTAGGAGTGTGACTATGGGAATGTTTGACCATTATTCCAGAAGAGCATTTGTGAAGTTAGGCAGTGATGTGGACGAGAAGGCCTGGCTCGCAGTCTCTGCTCTAATTCATCCCAAAGTTGTTCTATCGGGTTGAGGTCAGGACAGTCAAGTTCCTCCACCCCAAACTCACTCATCCATGTCTTTGCTTTGTGCACTGGTCCAAATCATTTGATGGAGGGGGGATTATGATGTGGGGTTGTTTTTCAGGAGTTGGGCTTGGCCTCTTAGTTCCAGCGAGTTTAAGGCATCAGCATACCAAGACATTTTGGACAATTTCATGCTCCCAACTTTGTGGGCACAATTTGAGCGTGGCCCCTTCCTGTTCCAACATGACTGCAGACCAGTGCACAAACAAGGTCCTTAAAGACATGGATGAGCGAGTTTGGAGTGTAGGAACCTGACTGGCCTGCACAGAACCCTGACCTCAACCCGATAGAACACCTTTGGGATGAATTGGAGCAGAGACTACAAGCCAGACCTTCTAGTCCACATAAGTCCCTGACCTCACAAATGTGTTTCTGAAAGAATGATCAAACATTCCCATAGACACACTCTAAAACCTTGTGGACAGCCTTCCCAGAAGAGTTGAAGCTGTTGTAGCAGCAAAGGGTAGGCCAAATCAATATTGAACCCTACAGGCTAAGACTGGGATGCCATTAAAGTTCATGTGCGTGTACAGGCAGGCGTCCCAATACTTTTGGTAATATAGTGTATATACACACACACACACACACACACACAATATCACATACCAGAAAGCATCTTGTTCACTTGCTCCATTCTGTAGAACCTAAACATTAATGGGTAAAATGCTTGTGCATTACGGTGGAAGTAGCACAGTGTATTTGTGACGCAAATGTTTAGCTATATTAGCTATTAGCAATCCATTAGGTAGCACCCTGTGAAGTAACCACAGAACAGCATACAGATACAGTGTAGCTAGTACGATAGTCCTTTATAAAACACATACATCATTGTTCATCAACATGTTTGGGTCAGCAAACTGCTAGGTTTAGCTGGAGGCTGCATCGGATGTATTTGTAAGTACTATAGATTAGTAATAAAGTGTCATTTCACACAATAGTTGAGATACCAGTTATGAGTTTCACGGAAATGAGACCCAAAGGGTACAAAGAATTGCTATGGCATATTTAATGAGAGCTAAAGTTCAAAAGGGTCATGCTTTGCAATGATAGCACTTCTCCTTCACTGATTGTGCATTAATAGCTGGTCATGTTGTACTAAAAAGAAAAAAAAAAAAAGAAAAAAAAAAGGTAACATACAACCTATCTTTTTTTTTTTCTCTAATCAAAAAAATCAAACGTTCACAATAACACAGTACTGTTGATGGACAGCTAAACAGAATCTCAGCCTTTTCTTTCAGCAAATATTAATGCAATGCAATAGCGCAGTCATCCATACTGACCAATCACAAATTATGTTGCATTATTCTGACAACGCTGACCCAATGAAAGCTGAAATCAGACTGCTTTCACTAGAATAAAGTAGATCTTAACTCAATCCTTTAAATCACATATAAGCTTGAACCTGGTATTGTCATTTCAAAAGTCGTTTTCATTCTCAATAAATCTACAGCTTTCATTAATGCAATATCCTGCCATGAAGATCCTTGTCCAGGCACTTTATGTCAACATGATAACTGTTTCCAATTATGTTCTTGTGTTGTCACCCTGTCACGTGCTCCTGTGATGGAGACTACAAGCAGCCATGCCAACACACATTGTCCACCACTGTAACCATCAGGCAGCTGGTCTTGAGAAATGATGTGCAGTTGACGCTAAAACGTGTGCATGTAGACATGAAGTGACTAATAGAGGCTGGAAGACATCAGCAGCACTAAGGTGCCAAAAAAGGGGAAAATAAAGTTTTATGGGAAAAATAAAAAAAACACTGACAAATGTACTGCAGGGCTTATGTGTACTTTAATGCACATAATAGCTGCTTGTGCTTTGTATTTAAATGGATGTCATCCAGTTAGAGTATACTTGTACATGTGACACTAAATAATAACCTATTCCATAGTCCATCCTGCCAGCAAGAGAGGGTGGCAACATTCCAACTTCCAGTGCGACCATCTAGACCAGGGGTCTCTAAACAAAGGGCCAGTTTATTATCCTCCAGAGTTCAGAGGGGCTGGACTGTGGCCAGTAGGTAGAGAAAATGTCCTGGCGTTGGTAACAATGCTCCATCATTGGTGACAGTGGAAGGCATAGTGCTCCATCATTGGTGTCAGTGGGAGGAATAGTGCTCCATCATTGGTGTCAGTGGGAGGAATAGTGCCTTATCCTTGGTGTCAGTGGAAGGAATAGTGCCTCATCCTTGGTGTCATGGGAGGAATAGTGCCTCATAGCTGGTGTTAGTGGAAGGAATAGTGCCTCATCCTTGGTGTCATGGGAGGAATAGTGCCTCATAGCTGGTGTCAGTGGAAGGAATAGTGCCTCATCCTTGGTGTCATGGGAGGAATAGTGCCTCATAGCTGGTGTCAGTGGAAGGAATAGTGCCTCATCCTTGGTGTCATGGGAGGAATAGTGCCTCATAGCTGGTGTCAGTGGGAGGAATAGTGCCTCATAGCTGGTGTCAGTGGGAGGAATAGTGCCTCATAGCTGGTGTCAGTGGGAGGAATAGTGCCTTATAGCTGGTGTCAGTGGGAGGAATAGTGCTCCTTCATTGGTGTCAGTGGGAGGAGTAGTGTCCCATCATTGATGTCAGTGGGAGGAATAGTGCCTCATCCTTGGTGTCATGGGAGGAATAGTGCCTCATAGCTGGTGTCAGTGGGAGGAATAGTGCTCCATCATTGGTGTCAGTGGTAGAAATAGTACCCCATCATTGGTATCAATGTCAGAAATGATGCCCCATTATTCTTGTCAGTTGGAGGAATAGTGCCCCAAGGGCCTGATAAAGGCAAGCAAAGGGCTGCAGTTTGAAGACCACTGATCTACAATGAATGTAGCCACCTTCTAATAGGAAGTTGGATCACAGCAGCAAAAAAAAAAAAAAAAAAAAGGAATTTGGAGGAGGCTGGGAGGCTGAAAGCTTGTGAGTGAGCAATACATATACATGCTTGAACTGATTTTTTTTTCAAACCAGGGTTTAGTGTTACATTAATGCAACATTATAGCACATTGTGCATTGATAAATGTTAAAAAAGTGTTACTAGGGCTACATGTACTTTTATGCAACATTCTAACTGCTCCTGCTTTGTTATCTTGTGAGGGTTTGACATGTACTTGCATGCAGTATTACAGCTTTTTATGCTTCTTTCTTCCATTAATGTTAATAAGGTATACATGTACTTGTATGCAGTATTACAGCTTTTTATGCTTCTTTATTCCATTAATGTTAATAAGGTTCACATGTACTTGTATGCAGTATTACAGCTTTGTATGCTTCTTTATTCCATTAATGTTAATAAGGTTCACATGTACTTGTATGCAGTATTACAGGTTTTTGTGCTTCTTTATTCCATACATGTTATATGGGTTCACATGTACATGTATGCAGTATTACAGCTTTAATTCCATACATGTTATACGGGTTCATATGTACTTGTATGCAGTATTACAGCTTTTATTCTTTACATGTTATTAGGGTTCACATGTATGTGTATGCAGTATTACAGGTTTTTGTGTTTCTTTATTCCATACATGTTATTAGGGTTCACATGTACGTGTATGCAGTATTACAGCTTTTATTCCATACATGTTATACGGGGTCATATGTACTTGTATGCAGTATTACAGCTTTTATTCCATACATGTTATTAGGGTTCACAATGTATGTGTAAGCAGTATTACAGCTTTTATTCCATACATGTTATTAGGGTACACATGTACTTGTATGCAGTAGTACAGCTTTTATTCCATACATGTTATTAGTGTTCACATGTACTTGTATTCAGTATTACAGGTTTTTGTGATTCTTTATTCCATAAATGTTAACAGGGTTCACATGTACTTGTATGCAGTATTATACCTGTTTGCTATTTGTGAGTTATATATGTATTTGTTATTATTATTTTATTTAACAACAACGACGTATAAACCCTTATTTAATAAGTAAATAAGGGTTGATGTGTATTTTATTGCAACAGCATAGCTCTCTGTGCCTTGTTATTAAATAAATGATATTAAGGTTTCCATGTATGTGTAAGCAGTACTATAGCTGTGTGTGCTTTGTAAGGCTTTCCATGTATTTTAATGCACATTATCACTGTGTACCTTTCATTCAATGATTTGTCAACTTCCAATGACCCCCCCCCCCCCCCAAAAAAAAAAAAAACACCTCCCATCATTCCTATAATGACACATTGCTCTTCTAAACCCCATTTCTTTCTATGCATCCTTCCAAACAATTCCACCTGGATGCAAAGCATGCCTAGTAGATAAGATCCCATTCAATGGATTCTCCTGCAAGTCAGTGATCCACAAACAAAAAAAAGAAATCCTGGCAGTACAGACAAATACAATTAGCTGCAAGCAATTCCAATGAGAAAGTAACAGCCCATACCCCCCATCCCTAAAAAAAAAAAGCACCCTGCTCCTTGGTGCTGGAGGGATATTGGAGGATATCGGGGGGGGGGGGGGGGGGGGTATTGGAAGATATTGGAGGGATATTGAAGGATATTGGAGAGATATTGGGTTCGCTCTCTCCTTCTCCTCCTCCAGCACATCGGTATAGAACCCCTCCGATCCAATGTCTCTGAATGGCAGCAGCTCACCTCCCGGCGGGTGGGGGCATGGCTGGCACTGGCATAGAATAGGAAGAGAAGAGAGTAGAAAATCCCTTACCAATGATTGATCCCCTCCTGGTCGGAGCGCTCATGGTGTACGGTGCAGAGCAGGGTTGGAGTGGCTGCTGGCTGCTGTCATAGGAAGACACACACATTCCTTCCTCCCCGTACTGTTCATTTAACCTTCTATATACAGCAAGCCTTTCATGGAACTGTACACAGCGAGTAATCCCAACACTTCTTCTACTACCATCCCAGATCCTCATCACATCCTCTGCAAGGCCAGCTCACTCATCATCAGGAGGATGAGGAGGAGGAGGAGGAGGTGGATGAAGGATCATCCCGGTTTAGCCCCCTAATAAACTCCACAGGTAAAGGACACCGCCGGTGCATGGAGCACTAGTTTCCCTATAGGGGTGGTGATGGGGGTGGTGTTATGGGGATCAGGTGGTCCTCCTCTCTACATGTGGGCATACCTCGTTCATTTAATTAACCCCTGGAGATCCAGCCTCTGATTACACGCTAATAGGTCCATCATGCACAATTAGATGGCGAGAGAAACACTCCGGGGTGCGTGTGTGTGTGTGCAGGAAAAGTCTACACTAAACAATTCCTGCTCTGCTTCTGGGAACAGGGGGGCACCGTCCTAATTAACCCACCGAGACCACCCATCCGCCGCCTTCACACTCTGCATGGGGATAACACGGGATGCTCGGCTAAATCAATCAGCCCCTTCCTCTACAGTCACCGACACACATCTATCCCATCCCTTCCCCTGCTAGATGCCTGGGTGTGACTTCACTAGGTCACTGCTCTCCAGAAACACCATTCATCCAATCCATCCTACATTCTATTCTATCACTATCATACCCTACTACTACCAAGAGAAAGAATACACACTATCACTAACATACACCCACTAATACTACTAAGAAGAAGAATACACACTATCACTAACATACAACCACTACTACTACTAAGAAGAAGAATACACACTATCACTAACATACAACCACTACTACTACTAAGAAGAAGAATACACACTATCACTAACATACAACCACTACTACTACTAAGAAGAAGAATACACACTATCACTAACATACAACCACTACTACTTCTAAGAAGAAGAATACACACTATCACTAATATACAACCACTACTACTACTAAGAAGAAGAATACACACTATCACTAACATACAACCACTACTACTTCTAAGAAGAAGAATACACACTATCACTAATATACAACTACTACTACTACTACTAAGAAGAAGAATACACACTATCACTAACATACAACTGCTACTACTACTAAGAAGAAGAATACACACTATCACTAACATACAACTACTACTACTACTACTACTAAGAAGAAGAATACACACTATCACTAACATACAACTACTACTACTACTAAGAAGAAGAATACACACTATCACTAATATACAACTACTACTACTACTACTAAGAAGAAGAATACACACTATCACTAACATACAACTGCTACTACTACTAAGAAGAAGAATACACACTATCACTAACATACAACTACTACTACTACTACTAAGAAGAAGAATACACACTATCACTAACATACAACTACTACTACTACTAAGAAGAAGAATACACACTATCACTAATATACAACCACTACTACTACTAAGAAGAAGAATACACACTATCACTAACATACAAACACTACTACTATTAAGAAGAAGAATACACACTATCACTAACATACTACCACTACTACTTCTAAGAAGAAGAATACATACTATCACCAATATACAACTACTACTTCTACTAAGAAGAAGAATACACACTATCACTAACATACAACTACTACTACTACTAAGAAGAAGAATACACACTATCACTAATATACAACTACTACTACTACTACTAAGAAGAAGAATACACACTATCACTAACATACAACCACTACTACTACCAAGAAGAAGAATACACACTATCACTAATATACAACCACTACTACTAATAAGAAGAAGAATACACACTATCACTCATATACAACTACTACTATTAAGAAGAAGAATACACACTATCATCTAATGTGCAATACTACTACTAAGAAGACGAATATACACTATCAGTAATATGCAACTACTACTACCAAGAAGAAGAATACATACTATCACTCATATACAACTACTACTACCAAGAAGAAGAATACACACTATCACTCAAATACAACTACTACTACTAAGAAGAAGAATACACACTATCACTCATAAACAAATACTACTACAAAGAAGGAGAATACACACTATCACTCATATACAACTACTACTACCAAGAAGGAGAATACACACTATCACTCATATACAACTACTACTACCAAGAAGGCGAATACACACTATCACTCATATACAACTACTACTCCTAAGAAGAAGAATATACACTATCACCAATATACAACTACTACTACTAAGAAGAAGAATACACACTATCACTCATATACAACTACTAGTACTAAGAAGAAGAATATACACTGTCACTACAACTACTGCTACTAAGATGAAGACTACAGACTATCACTTATATACAACTACTACTACTACTAAGGAGAAGAATACAGACTATCACTAATATATAACTACTACTACCAAGAAGAATAAAGACTATCGCTAATATACAACCATCACTACTACTAATGCCCTGTACACATGACCGGTTTTGCCGTCGAACTCTGATGGAATTCCATTCGAGCAGTCTTGCCTACACATGTTCAAACCAAAGTCCGACCAAAGTCTGACCGGCCAGAATGCGGTGACGTACAGCACGTATGATGGGACTAGAAAAAGGAAGTTCAATAGCCAGTAACCAATAGCTTCCGCCTCGTACTTGCTTCAGAGCATGCGTTGTTTTTGGTCCGTTGGAACAGCATACAGACGAGCAGTTTTCCCGATAGGAATTGGTTCTGACGGAAATATTTAGAACATGTTCTATTTCTAGGTCCATCAGAATTTTCTAAAAAAAAAGTCTGATGAGGCCTACACACGATCGGAATAGACGATGAAAAGCGGACATTCCGCTCGTGTGTATGCGGTATAAGAAGAAGGATACAGGCTATCACTAATATACACCCACTAATACTACTACTAAGAAGAAGAATACAGACTATCACTATTATTCACTCACTACTACTACTACTACTAAGAAGAAGAATACAGACTATCACTAATATACACCCACTACGACTACTACTACTACTACGAAGAAGAAGAATACAGACTATCACTAATATACAACTACTACTACTACCAAGAAGAATACAGATTATCACTAATATACACCCACTACTAATACTACTACTAAGAAGAAGAAGAATACAGACTATAACTAATATACTACTACTACTACTAAGAATAATAGTAATACAAAGTTACTACTACTACTACTGCAAATAATACATAGTATCATTAATATACAACTACTACTACTACTACTAATACACAGTATCACTGATATACAACAACAGCTACTACTACTATTAATCATAATAATAATAATACATAGTATCACTAATATACAGCAACTACTACAACTAATACTATTAATAATAATAATATTATGCAGACTATCACTAATATACGACTACTACTACTGCTAATAATAATAATAATAATAATAATACAGGGAGGTTGATTTACTAAAGGCAAATATATTGTGCACTGCAAGTCCATTTGCTCTAGATCTGAGGGGAAGCTCTGCTGATTTCTATCATCCAATCACATGCGAGCAAAAATGCTGTTTTTTTATTTTCCTTGCATGTGACTAAGTATTCTTTGCAAAGTGAAGCTTTACCTCATTTACTAAGTTCTGGAGCAAGTGCACTTATTGTGCACAGTATATTTACCTTTAGTAAATCAATCCCATTACGTTTTTTTCCTCAATGCCTGTTTTAACTCTATAAAATCCCACACCACTGAGCATGCATACTGTGCATGCATTGCATGCTGCTGCAGCTCAGCCCCTTTAACTTACATGGATCATGGTAAAAATGGGTCATGTTCAAACATGACAGGGGACCATTTTTGCTGTGCATGTGGAGGCAGTGGCAAAGCTGTAAAAACATGGTTCAACCTCCTGTTTTTCCAACACCCCCAAGCCACAAGTGTAATCAAGGCCTTAAGGTTCTTTCACATGGGCAGATGAAGGGAGGTAAAAACAAGCAGTTGAGGCTCATTTTTCCACCCTCTTGTCTCCCTATTTGTACAAGAAGATGCACTCAGGGCTGTACACATGACATGGCCTGATGCTTTGCTTCACAGCCACGGCAAACATGGAACGTAACAGGGTCACATTTTAACTGCATGCAATACACACAAATGCTGCACACACACTCTGAAAATTGGATCTGCCATAGATCACTTTTCAGAGGGGCAGCATTGATAGCTGCACATCAAAATGAGCCCTTTCAGCAGCCCTTCCTCCCTCAGAGCCCCCCATCAATCCCTTTAGCTCTATCCACCGCTCAGAGCCCACCTGCCCATCCCTCCTTCATATGATAGTCCTCCTCATAATGACACCAGGGATGCAGCAGCCATTTTCCCCCCACTGACGCTGATGCAGCACCATTATTCCTCTTATCAACACAGCTGACATGTCTTTTCTTCCAGTAACACCCCGACACAGAGACTTTTTTCCTTCTAGTGACACCACCGACACGGCCATTTTCCCCTTCCAGTGACACCACCGACACAGAGACATTTTTATCTTCCAATGACACCACTGATACAGAGACATTTTTATCTTCCAATGACACCACCCACACAGAGACATTTTTATCTTCCAATGACACCACTGATACAGAGACATTTTTATCTTCCAATGACACCACTGATACAGAGACATTTTTATCTTCCAATGACACCACCCACACAGAGACATTTTTATCTTCCAGTGACACCACTGATACAGAGACATTTTTATCTTCCAATGACACCACTGATACAGAGACATTTTTATCTTCCATTGACACCACTTTTACAGAGAAATTTTTATCTTCCCGTGACACCACTGATACAGAGACATTTTTATCTTCCAGTAACACCACCCACACAGAGACATTTTTATCTTCTAGTGACACCACTGATACAGAGACATTTTTTATCTTCCAGTGACACCACCCACACAGAGACATTTTATCTTCCAGTGACACCACTGATACAGAGACATTTTTATCTTCCAGTGACACCACTGATACAGAGACATTTTTATCTTCCAGTAACACCACCCACACAGAGACATTTTTATCTTCTAGTGACACCACTGATACAGAGACATTTTTATCTTCCAGTGACACCACCCGCACAGAGACATTTTTATCTTCCAGTAACACCACCCACATAGAGACATTTTTATCTTCTAGTGACACCACTGATAAAGAGACATTTTTATCTTCCAGTGACACCACCCACACAGAGACATTTTATCTTCCAGTGACACCACTGATACAGAAACATTTTTTAATCTTCCAGTGACACCACTGATACAGAGACATTTTTATCTTCCATTGACACCACTTTTACAGAGAAATTTTTATCTTCCCGTGACACCACTGATACAGAGACATTTTTATCTTCCAGTAACACCACCCACACAGAGACATTTTTATCTTCTAGTGACACCACTGATACAGAGACATTTTTTATCTTCCAGTGACACCACCCACACAGAGACATTTTATCTTCCAGTGACACCACTGATACAGAGACATTTTTATCTTCCAGTGACACCACTGATACAGAGACATTTTTATCTTCCAGTAACACCACCCACACAGAGACATTTTTATCTTCTAGTGACACCACTGATACAGAGACATTTTTATCTTCCAGCGACACCACCCACACAGAGACATTTTATCTTCCAGTGACACCACTGATACAGAGACATTTTTTATCTTCCAGTAACACCACCCACACAGAGACATTTTTATCTTCTAGTGACACCACTGATAGAGAGACATTTTTATCTTCCAGCGACACCACCCACACAGAGACATTTTATCTTCCAGTGACACCACTGATACAGAGACATTTTTATCTTCCAGTGACAACACCCACACAGAGACATTTTTATCTTCCAGTGACACCACTGATACAGAAACATTTTTTAATCTTCCAGTGACACCACTGATACAGAGACATTTTTATCTTCCAGTGACACCACTGATACAGAGACATTTTTATTTTCCAGTAACACCACCCACACAGAGACATTTTTATCTTCTAGTGACACCACTGATAGAGAGACATTTTTATCTTCCAGCGACACCACCCACACAGAGACATTTTATCTTCCAGTGACACCACTGATACAGAGACATTTTTATCTTTCAGTAACACCACCCACACAGAGACATTTTTATCTTCCAGTGACACCACTGATACAGAGACATTTTTATCTTTCAGTAACACCACCCACACAGAGACATTGTTATCTTCCAGTGACACCACTGATACAGGGACATTTTTTCTCTGTCACTGTTAGCCCCATATTTGTGCATTGATTTTTAATCACGTAACGTAAATCGCCATACCTGTACATCTGTACTTTGACGTTGAATACCGGGGTTATGGCAGCAGCCAGCTGCCGTAACCCCGATATTTTCAGAAACGACCTGCGGTTCTCTTTAAGCTAAAAGTGGTCTCTGTGACGAATTAGCCGCAAGATCGCTTTTATCGGGTCGGGAGGGGGCTCCGGTCATCTCTGCTGCTTACTGGAGCTGTTGGGTCCTTTCCCCTCTGAGTCTGGATGCCGAGTGAGGGAAAGATGGCCCCCACTTGGCTCCATAATATTAGATGGTGGAATGACGTTTAATTATTATTTTTTATTTATTATTGCATTTAGTTCCACCCAAAAAAGAAACTTCCGCTTTAAGGGAGGTGATCCCCCTGACATGTCACATTTGGCATGTCATTTTTTTTGGGGGGGGGGGGGTGGAGACCCTCTTTTTAGAGGGTTTCAGCTCCCACTTCCCCCTGGCGCACCCACAGCGCCGGAAGTAAGATCACCTCTCCCCCTTCCCTCTCGGCAATCATCTGGGACACGTCACAGGTCCCAGATGATTGCCCAGCCAGTCACAGGGCGCAGCGCAGCTCTCGTATGCACAGTGCATGCCCGGCTGTGAAGCCACAGTGACAATACCATCACCACAGAGAGGAGGTGGAGATCGGGACGGCGCTTCGTTCCCCCACATCGCTGAACCCTGGGACAGGTAAGTGTCTGATTATTAAAAGCCAGCAGCTGCAGTATTGGTAGATGCTGACTTTTAATTTTCTTTTTAAAATGGAACTCCGCTTTAAGTCTAAATGTGAGATCTGAGGTCTTCTTGACCCCAGATCTCACATTTAAGAGGTCCTGTCATGCTTTTTTTTATATTAAAAGGGTTGTTTACATCCCTTATAATAGGAATAAAAGTGACCCAAGCATTTTTTTTAAAGGATAGTGTTAAAATGAAAAGTAAAATAAATAAGAAAAAAATAAAATAATTTTAAGCGCCCCATCCCGCCGAGCTCGCCCTCAGAAACCACACATGTGAGGTATCGACGTGATCGTTATAGTGAGAGCAATGATTCTAGCACAAGACTTCCTCTGTAACTCAAAACTGATAACCTGTAGAAATTTCTAAATGTCGCCAATGGAGATTTTTAAGGGCCAAAGTTTGTCGCCATTCCACAAGCGGGCACAATTTTGAAGCGTGACATGTTGGGTATCAATTTACTTGGCGTAACATTATCTTTCACAGTATAGAAAAAAAATGGGCTAACTTTACTGTTGTCTTATTTTTTAAATCAAAAAAGTGTATTTTTTCAAGAAAAATTGCGCTTGTAAGACCGCTGCGCAAATACGGTGTGACCCTAAAGTATTGCAATCACTGCCATTTTATTCTCTATGGTGTCTGAAAAAATATATAATATTTGAGGGTTCTAAGTAATTTTCTATATATAAAAAAAAAAATATTTTAACTTGTAAACAGCAAGTCTCAAAAAGAGGCTCGTGGCTGAAGTGGTTAAACTCTTCAGTTTGTTGCAGTGTACCACAACTATTGGTGCTATTTTGCGCATGTAAAAAAATGTACATACATTTTTTTTTCCATAAAATTTAATTGAAGTGAACAAAATATGCAAAGAAAAATTAAACATTACATACATTTTGCTCCGTGCACTGCTATTAGCCCCTCCCCGGCCGTTATTGCTAATAAATATCAAGTCATCATGTCATCAAGTCATGCCTTTAATTACTGTAAAAACAGAGCTACAGGGTTAAATAGAGTGGGTATTGCCCAACACTGAGCTTTTTTGGGTGGACATTGTTTCCATCACTATTCTTATATTATTAAAGTGGAGCTACACCCAAAAGGGGAAGCTCTGCTTGTCTGCCTCCAAACAAACACTCCCCCCCGTGCTGCCACGATTGGCACCTTTTGAGGGGGGGAGAGGGGGGCCTTGGTATTAAAAGATATCAGCTCCCATTTCCAGCTCACTTGACCATGGCAAAGTGAGACAGAAGTTTGCCACCCCCCCTTCTCCCCGCAGCCGCCCCAATCACAGAGTGCAGTGCGATTCGCGCATTCGCAGTAGGAAACTCGCTGTGAAGCCGCTAGGCCTTACTGCCGGTTTCCCTTAGCTGAGATGGCAGTGCCAGGGCCCAAGAGCCCATTGAATAATTGGCTCGGTTGAGAACACTGCTTGATGCCTAGACAGGTAAGTGTACACTATTTGCAGCTGCTGACTTTTATTTTTTTTGGGTGGGGGGACTCCACTTTAATATACAATTGCTACTGATATTATAAAAACAAAACACAAATATTGCCTGTGTTGTTGCTGGACAGTGTAGATTATTGGTAATATTGCTATACGAAGGATATGTAAATTGACGGGCGCTATATAAGTACCTGAAATAAATAAAATAAATAAATAAAATATGTGGAGTGGGCACATAACTCATTTTATAGAGACATTGGGGGAAATTATTAAAATTGGAGCATGCAAAATTTTGTGCAGTAAATCTCCTCATTGTCCCTTTTGCCCGACTAGTGCTTTTTATTTTACTTTTCTATATTTGAACGGCAGAAAAATAACTTGATAATTTCTCCAGCAAACTCTACATACTCGGAGTGCTTTCTAGCTTGTTATTATTCTCTGGTTACCCTTTCACTACCTAATTACTGTTAGTGATGTTTGAATGTTGATGCAATGCACATTTCTAAAGTATGCGCGTATTGATAAAAATCAGTGAGTCAAAAACAGTAATCATTTTTAATGATACTTATGAATTACAGTATAAATATTTACTATTGATATTACAGTTTGATAAGTAAATTTTTTTTCATTCATTGATAAATGTATTATGTAACAGTTACAATATATAACAGTTAAAAATATTTATGTACTGTATATGTAACCAGTGAGAGATATCTACATGTTTGGTTATATACTTTGCACTAATGCCCTGTTAAATTGCAAAAAGGCTACTCTTAGCAAGTTGCTGTCTTAATTATGTAAGACAGTGTTAGATCAAAGCTGTCCATTGATTTGAATCATTAGCAGTTGCAGGTGATGAACGCATCCAGCAATGAACAGATTAGGGAAAAACGGATGTGCATGTTTAAAGACTTTGAAGGGAGACAGTGTGTGTTACAGGAGATGGTGAGAAGACCTAGTAAGGCAGCTCTGGATGTGTGGCGTCATTTCGATTACAGTACAACACAAGGTGGGATTTTTAGCTCACACAGCACGCTAAAAGGAGAGGCGGCAACAATACAGGGATGGAGACTGACACTGAAAGATATGACTAAGGAAAAGACGTAACACAAGCCGGGGCCTGACCGCTGTTAACATACTTTCATTTCTATGAAATCAAATATGCATGATAGAAACATGCCCATAAGAGGAAAAAAGCAAGGCACAGATGAAAATATACTAAACTGCTTTAAGGAAACTGTTTATACTGATTTAAATTCAAGGGTTACTCCACTTTCATCAAAAAAATATAGCAAATAGGGATGGGCGAATGGTTCAGGCTGAACTTTGGTTGTTCGGACATTCGGCGAACAATGAACGTGGTGTTCGCGGCAAATTCGAAAAGCCACGGAGCCCCGTTAAAGTCTAAGGGACACTAACATGAAAAACCAAAAGTGCTCATTTTAAAGGCTTATATGCAAGTTATTGTCATAAAAAGTGTTTGGGGACCTGGGTCCTGCCCCAGGGGACATGTATCAATGCTAAAAAAGTTTTAAAAAAGGACGTTTTTTCGGGAGCAGTGATTTTAATAATGCTTAAAGTGAAACAATAAAAGTGAAATATTCCTTTACATATCGTGCCTGGGGGGTGATTATAGTATGCCTGTAAAGTGGCGCAGTTTTTACGCGTTTAACATGTACAAATTTTTTGCCTGTTCGCAAGTTCTGGTGCAAACCGAACTGGGAGGAGGTGTTTGGATCATCCTTAATAGCAAATACAAATTAAATAGCATATACAATTGTTATATAAACCACACAGGAGTTGATTTAGGCCCCTTTCACATGGGCGGACATGTCACCGCTGACATCCATCTCTCCATAGACCTGCATGGAGCGTCCGTTCAGGTCCGCCTAAAAAACTGACAGGCAGACCTGAACGGATGCTCCATGCAGGTCTATGGAGCAATGGATGTCAGCGGTGACATGTCCGCTGATATCCGATCTGCTCAAATCCGTTAAATTCAGAGGGATGGGAACACTATTTTCTATCCATCTGGCGGATCAGATAAAAATGGACAGGCGGTCCTTTTTCCTCCAATCCCCCCATAGAGGAGAGCGGAGCTCTGACAGGTCCGTCCCTGCACAGTGTGCACACTGTGCAGAGATGGACCTGCACCTGTCATCCGTCTGCTCAGTGAGGATCAAAGGGGCCTTACTAAAACTGGAGAGTACAAAATCTGGTGCAGCTCTGCATAGGAGCCAATCAGCTTCTAACTTCAACTTGTTCAATTAAGCAATACAACCTGGAAGATGAATGGTTTCTATGCAGAGCTGCACCAGATTTTGCACTCTCCAGTTCTAGTAAGTCAACCCCACACTGTTTAATTTACATTGTCCCTTCTTTTTCTGTTTGTGGATGATGGAACTGTAATTATTTTAATAATAAAAAGCATCTAAGTACCTTTTTCCTAATCGATATACAGCTGTCACATGACCCAGATCTTCCCCAGCCTGTCTGCAAGTAAACATAAGCATGAGAAGCTTCTAGTCCTTTGCTGCTTGTCATGTTAAAAAACAAAAAACAAAACAAAAACATCCTCTGGAATACAGAGTAAAAATAAATAAATAATATCAATAAACTGTTTTAAATTGTCATACAAATATATATTTGAAATTAAATCTTTATTATTTTGTGGAAATAACATGGTGTGGGTGGATTTCTGCCAGTCCCAGGCTTTGTCATGCCCCTCCAGCCTGTGTCTGAGAATAGGAGGGAGGAGAACCCTCCATTAATCTACATGTAATACGTAGCTGTGTTTAGCTGGTAAGTGGGCATGGAGGAGGAGGGCGGGAGTGGGCTGTCATTTACCACTGTGTATACACCCACATGTGTTACTCTATAGTCACATAGGCTGTTCAGATGTGATAGGGAGGAAATGCTCAGCATAGAAACTAATCAAAAACTGAGCATGTGCAGAGTTGCCACCACAGCTGAAAAGCCCTAGCTGAATTGGGGACATGAACAGAAGGCGAAGATAGAAAGCAGCAGGATCAACCAGGTTTTTTTTGCAGAATATAGAAAACAAATCTCATAGTGTGTGAGTGAGTATGAACAGCATGTAATACAGCATTTATTGATGTTTTTTTTTTATTATATGGGTTTACTGACACTTTAATGTTCTTAAAAATTACTTTTCCTTTTCAAACTGCAGCAATGTCATTTCCTGTGAAATGTAATGCAATATGGCTACCTGGAGGCATTGCTAACACAGGTGATGTACAAAACACCTCAAAAAATGCTGTTTACTGCTCGGGATGCAAGTCAGATTTAGGACATCCACTGCAACAAAAATTTATTTTTTTCTGAAATGCTTCCCAATGGTTAAAGATTAAGTTCACCTTAAAAAATAATAAATGCACATTTTTTTGCAGACAATTTTAACATTTGTTATTTTTTTTTCTTAGGAAGCTTGTATAGCACTGTACCTGCGATCAGCAGATTGTGGGTGCAATGCCAGGCTTCTGCAGACTGACAGTAGAGCTATCCAGCCATACCTCTGTTACGGAGCTTCGGTCCTTTCTGAAAATAATACTCTTTCTGTAGCTGATAACTTTTAACAAAAAGAACACTTACCAATGCAGGGATCCAGCGCTGTCTCCACCCAGGACAGTTCTTCACCAGTCTTTGGGTCCTCAGCACTACCATCTTGGCTGTGGAAAGATGACTGGGACATCCTGGTGTTTCACAGTTGGTTCCCCACTGCAGATGCACTGCACTTTCTGAATGGTCCTGCAACCTCCTGGGACCTGTGATGTGTCCTGGTTGGTTTTAGACAGTGATGGGGGGCCTAGGCGATCAGAGAGGAAGTGGGAGCAGGTACCTGTCATAAATAAGTACCTGCTCTGAAAAAATAAATAAAATAAAACTTCAAAACAGGCAGAGGGGGAAGAGGAGGATCGGTGGAACTTCACATTTTAGGTGAGGTTCAGCTTTAAAGAGAATTCCAGCCAAAAATAACAACATAACAATGCAGAATAGAAACAGCTTTTACTGCGGTAGTCAGCTTTAATTAAAAAACAAAAACAAAAAAAAGAAAGCTTTAATTCAAAGATTTATCCTGCAGTACTTTTTTCTGTCATTAGATGTCCTCAGTTCGATGGCCAGCATCATTCATCCTGGACCCTTGCCAGCCTGTGACTGGACAGTGAAAGGAGAAACGGCACAGTAATGAGCTCATCTCTCTGTCACTCCACTTTCTTCTCCAATCAGAATGATCTCCTCTCAACACATGGACTGATTGACTCCTTGTATTTTTTTCTTGCACTCTCACTAAACTTTGCCATAAAAGGACTGCAAGAGGCTGTTACCATATCACGATCAGGTAGCTACACTGCTTGTATTTTAGAAATACATTTTATGATGTATTAATTGTATCACCCTCCTAGGTTGCTCAGATGTTAGGTAAAGTTAGTTCTTTTTGGCCCCTCTGTAATTATTGGAGCAGCTGTTGATTTCTTTTGGCTGTTCTGGGTCTCACATGCTGCAGGTTCAATTGCTCTTTCCTGCCTTCTAGAAAGTTATGAAACCTAGGAGTGGATCAAGGCAAATGGGCAGCATGAATATTTATTGTGCTGCAGTCAGTCCCCGGGGAGTTGTGCCCAGAAGGTGGCTGTGAAGCACATACATAATATGAGCTGTAGAACAGCAGTGTCTTCCTGTTCAAGGAAATCCACCTGTTCAGGTGTGGGGTAGCTACCTGTTACCTCCAGCCTTCATGCTGTTTCAAGTTTCTGTTCATCGAGGTTTTGGCTAGGGCAGAGCCAGGGGCCTTCATCTGAGTAGGTATAGGATAACCAGCTGGCAGACCAACTTTACCTAAGGCTCAAGCCTATGTAGCTTCATTGAAAGGCACCTGAAGGAAGCTGAATGGGCACAGCTGCTCCCCTGGCCCTCTGAGTATTGCTTTGCTGCAAGATCCTGTTGACTGTGTACTATTGGGATTGCTGGGCCTCATTGTTCCTCTCCTGAGAGGTACATATTTACCATTCCCCTTTAGTTTTTGTGGAGCATTTCCTCTCCTGAGATGTACATACACTAGTCTCCTCTAGTTTCTTGTAGGAGGAGTGTCCTTTAAAGCTGGGTCGAGTAATTCCCCACCTAAGAAGTAGGGATGGGCGAGTGGTGGGCCGAACTTTTGTTGTTCGGACATTCGGTGAACAGCCAAACAAACGGGTCTTTCATTTGTTCGGCCCCCCGAACCGACCACAATGCATTGCGGCGCTGAACAGTGCATTGCAAGCACTGATTGGCTGCAGCAGTGAAAGCTTCAGCCAGTCAGGGCACAGAGCACTGTCAGAGTCATGATTGGACACTGTCATCATGACTTTATCCAATCATGGCTCATTCCCGCCCCACAGTATAAAAGTATTCTTTCAATGGCAGCCATTTTCAGTGTGATTTTGGCATGGAAAGAGATAGAACAGGGCTCTGTTCAGAGCTATTAGTTAGTTAGTGTGCTATACTGTGCTATTTTGCTTCAGTTGTCAGTGTAGAATATTAGTTTAGTGTCAGTCTAGGGATAGTGTCAGTGTAGTGAGGAGAACCATCATTCAGCTTTGCATAGTGTGCAACTAGAGTAGGGACAGCTCAGATAGTTTCACTGTAGAGTAGTGAGGCCATGTCAGTAATCTTTACATTAGTGTATAGCTAGAGTAGGGACAGTTCAGATAGCATCAGTGTAGTGACGGTTGAGTACCGTCTATTTGATTGCCAGTTTAACGCCATAAAGTTTTGTGCATTACTGCCAGTTTAATGCCATTTAATTCTGTGTGCGTTACTGCCAGTTTAACGCCATATAGTTCTGTGTGCGTTACAGCCTGTTTAACGCCATATAGTTTTGTGCGTTACTGCCAGTTTAACCCCATTTACTTTTGTGTGCATTACTGCAAGTTTAACACCATATAGTTCTGTGCGTCACTGTACGTTTGGCGCATTATATTGCAGTATATTATAGTGTATCCGTGGAGTGTGTCTGTGTAGTGTGAGTACTCAAATTAAAGTGCACCAAACACCTCTTTACATTGATTAAAGTGCATCTACATACGGATTTTAACCTCTTCTTTACATTTGCTTATAAGCACCTCTTCCTCCCTCCCAATAATGTTTGGGAGGACAACAAGGAGAGGCAGACATTCCCTTGGCACTGTAAGGGGGCTAGCAACAAATGTGTCCACAGGCAAAGGTGGATGTGGTGGTCAGTCCGCAGGCAGGGCATCATTTCCCCGTGTTTAGTGAGTTTGCCCGTGCTATCCAGCCAAAGCATGCAGAGGAGGTGGTGGACTGGCTTACTAAACCTTCTTCATCCTCCTCTTTCTCTGTCATGCATGCAGAGACAAGTGTGCAGTCCCCTGCAGTTGCCAGAGTGGATAAACCTGCCTCCTTGTCCATATCTATTCCTGCCATAGCCGCAACATCAGCCATTGAGGAGCCAGCTGAGTTATTTGACCATAGCGTCAGCCACTTGCACCTTGATGATGCCCAGTCATTACTGGATTCAGATGTTGGTTCTGAGGTTGAGGATGACAGGAACATGAGCCTAGAGAGAGGGAGGAACACTGGTAGACAAATTGGCATTCATGTTCCCCAAGCCGCAGTGTATTGCCAAGGTGTCTCCAGTGGTAATGATGAAGATGGAGGAGATGGAGATGATAATGATGAGGTCACTGATGGGTGCCAGATAGAGCAGAGTAGGAAACTGAAGGTGAGGCGGCACAACCCCAAGGAGGCCGACATCAAGAAAGAGTAGAGAGCAGCCACCCTATTCCATCACATTCTGCAGCTATCTCCTGTCCCACTCCCCAAAGCTCAGCTGTCTGGGCCTTTTTCAGCACATCTGCAGCAGATCACACTGTTGCAATCTGCAAACTGTGTCTCAGGCACATCAAACGTGGCAAAAACACCAACCAATTGGGTACCACATGCTTAACGTCAAACCACTCGTTGGCAAGAGCACCTAAAAGCCACACAAAAGGGGCACAAATTTGTTCCTCCTCCTCCTCCTCCTCCTTACCCACTTCAGTCTGCCCCTGTTAACCGAGTCATTACCTCTCAGCAGCCTCCACTGACAGGGATGATGGTATAGCACAGGGTGTCTCAGGTCGTAGCAGCACATCTGCCAGCAGCACACCACCAGCTGTTTACTGTAGCTAGCAAATTTCTCTGCCTCATCTGCTGCAGCAGAAAAAAAACAGTCCCTGGCACCCACATTCCCAGCGTCTAAATGCAAGCTTGTCAAAGCTCTTGGCTCTCCAACGTCTGGCTTTCGGCCTGGTGGATTCTGCCCCCTTCTGTGAATTCGCACAATGTGCTGTACTACAATGGCAGGTTCCCAGTCGCTACTACTTTTCACATAAGGCCGTTCCATCTCTCCACTATCACGTGGAGGGGATTCTTCTGGCCTTGTTGGGCAAGGCAGTCAGCCGTAAAATCCACCTTACTGCTGACAGCAAGCATGAACAGCACACAGCACACTGGGTAATGCTGCTTGCAACTCAAGAGGATGCAGGACAGGGCTCGGTGCTGCAGCTTGTTGTGCCCCTATGTCTCCATACAGCTGGTGGTGATGATGCCAGACCTGTGAGCTCTACCCCCTCCTCCTCCTCCTCCTCCACCACCTCCATGCCTTCCTCTGCAGAATTGTTCTATGAAAATCGGGTACCCCCTAAGACTTCAAAGGGCTATTCCCAGAGTCAGGCTAAAAGGTGCCATGCAGTGCTTCAGCTGGTGTGTTTAGGGGACAGGAACCACACTGGAGCAGAGATTCTTGTAGCTCTGCAGGGACAGGCCCAGAGGTGTTTCACACCATGCCAGCTGGAGCCAGGAATGATGGTGTGCAATAATGGCTCAAACCTCCTGTCCGCCCTTAGACAGGGAAAGTTGACTCATGTGCCATGCCTGGCACATGTCCTCAATTTGGTGGTGCAGCATTTCCTAACTATGTACCCAGGGTTGCAAGATGTGCTAAAACTGGCCAGAAGAGTCTGCAGCCATTTCAGGTGGTGAAACACATCCAGTGCTCGGTCGGCTGAAATTTCAGTGAGAAATCCACCTGCCCGTAAACCGCCTGATTTGTGACATGCCCACCAGGTGGAACTCGACTTTGTCAATGCTGCAGCGGCTATACATGCAGCAGAGGACTATCAATGAGTACCTGTGCTAATAAGCACAATGACAGGCTCAGGCTGCCTCGGTTTTTTCCCCATGCCAATGGCTGATCATTAAGGATGCATGCGCTGTATTGTTACCATTTGAGGAGGCCACAAGGATGGAGAGCCCTGACAGTGCATGCATCAGTGACACAATCCCTGGAGCAGACTCTGCATGGCATTATAGACAGGGCACTGGAGGCAGAGCATGGCCCACTTTATCCAGACACCATCATTCCTATGTCACAGAACACCCAGGAGGAGAGAGGAGAGGAGGAGGATTCTGACACTTTCATAGGCTTTAAAGAAGAGGAAGACATGCGTCAATTTGTAAGGTATGGCTTTAAAACCCCAGGACCCTTGGGAGTAGTACGTGGCTGGGAGGAGGAAGTTCCAGATGCTGTCATCCTGAGTGAACCCGAGGAGTCTGCTTCTCAGGCCTTGGCAAATTTGAGGTGCATGGGCAACCCTATGCTTCAAAGCCTGCAAAAGGACCCAAGAATATGTGGCATAAAGGAGAAGGATGATTACTGGTTGGCAACCCTCCTTGACCACCTTTATAAGGGGAAGGTCTCAGAACTCATCCTGTCCCCACAGAGAGTGCAGAAGATAAAATCTCTAGAGGACACGTTAAAGAGGATTTTCTTGAACTTTTTCCTGACTTCAGTAGGTTACAGTGTTGTGGAAAACGCTGTTTTGAGTCTTCTGTTGATCAAGAGAGGAGCGTTGGAGAAGGCGCCCACTTAAGTGAGGCATTTCAGAATTATTTTAGTTCTGGCCGCCCAGGGCTGTCAGCTTCCACATCCCATCGGCAGTGCCTGCATCACATGGTGGACGATTATCTCGGGGGCCAAAACAGAGATGGAGAGCTTTCCAGCTGACGATCCACTGACTTACTGGATCATGAGAATAGACTACTGGCCAGAACTTGCCCAGTATGCTATTGAGTTGTTGGGCTGCCCTGCATCCAACGTGCTTTCAGAACAGGCATTCAGTGCTGCAGGAGGTTTTGTTACTGATCATAGAATGCTTCTGTCCACAGACTCCGTGGACCGTTTGACTTTTATAAAAATTAAACAGTCCTGGATAACCAGCTATGAAGCGCCTGATGCCGATGTCACTGATTAAGTCTTTTTGGGATGTGGAATCTCTGCAGAACTTCGAGGATGCCTAGCTTTGAGGGTGTTCAATCATTTCATCTGGAAGAATGTTTTTTGTATAGGTTAATGGGCACGATTAACACCCAAAGACCAATTTTTCTGCACCTGTTTCACAGGTGCATATGATTGCAGTTCTTTTCAACAAGGCCAATTCTTGCTTTCATCAAGATTACCTCGATAGGGTTACAGTGGGAAGGTGCCACCAACACCCAAAGACCAATTTTTCTGCACCTGTTTGACAGGTGCATATCACTGCAATTTTTTACAGTAAGGCCAATTTTTTTTTCATCAAGATTACCTCTATAGGGTAACGGTGGGAAGGCGCCACCGACACCCAAAGACCAATTTTTGCGCACCCGTTACTTCTATACAAAGTCAAAGTGACACCAGAATGTATCCAAAAAATCTCTAATCTTGTTCCCAGTGCACTAATTGTGGCCTCATCATACACACTAGCTCCCCTGCTGTTGCTGAGAGAAATAAAGGCAGCTTGCAGGGAAAATTTCATTTTTTTGGCTTTATAGATTCAGTTATTGCTGCAGCAGATTCTAGACATGGTACAGATCTGCCACTTTACAGGTAGACAAAGGGGACTCCCCAGGTACTATAGTGGAAGGAATTTTTCTTTTTTAGGCTTTCATTTTAAAAATCCAAAAATCACTGCTCATTTAAAAATTACATTTTTCACAAACTTTTTTTTTTATTGATACATGTTCCTCAGGGCAAGACCCGTACCCCTATAACCATTGTACGCCCAATTACTTGCATATAAGCCTTCAAAATGGGCACTTTTGATTTTTGACATTCGGATCCCATTGACTTTAAGGGGGTTCGTTATTCAGGTCCTAACTTTTGCGGTGTTCGAAAGTTCTTGTTCGAACCGAACAGGGGTCCGTTTGGCCCATCCCTACTAAGGAGTACATACCTCTGACCTCTGCTAGTCTCACACGGGAAGATTGTGTTCTGAGCTGAGCAGAAGAAAACTTCTTAAAGTTAACAACATAGAGAAGAGTGTCCTCTTTTTTCTGTTAGTGATCCTGAAGTGTCCTATACTACCCTGCGGTGTTCGAAAGTTCTTGTTCGAACCGAACAGGGGTCCGTTTGGCCCATCCCTACTAAGGAGTACATACCTCTGACCTCTGCTAGTCTCACACGGGAAGATTGTGTTCTGAGCTGAGCAGAAGAAAACTTCTTAAAGTTAACAACATAGAGAAGAGTGTCCTCTTTTTTCTGTTAGTGATCCTGAAGTGTCCTATACTACCCTACACCCCATCCATGTTTTCAACAATAATACCACAAAAAGTCATCCCCTAGACTGCTCTTTGTGTCAGTGTACCTGGACTGTACTCTGTGTGCTGGCAGCCTCTGCACTAGTGAGGGGGAACTCTGGCCATCCTCATTATCTGAACTGCACTATCAGGATGAGTGTAGTGATTGTGATTTAATCATCATCAACTAGCGGCCCTCTCAGGGGTAGCGCTACAAAATGAATACAAAACTGCATTAATTTTATCTTTGATATTTGCCTAGAGTTCAGCTTTAATATAAATTTTCTTTTGCCCTATACTGCAATTTTTCTTGTTTTAATAGTAAACACTTAACTATTCTAGGTGGAACACTCCTGGCAATAGTGCTTTATAGGATTTGTAATGGTACTTCTTAGAATATACAGTACACCTAGGAATTCAGCAAACCTTTGCAAAGCATTAAGCTGTATTAACAGACTGCACTGTCACACTTTGCAAGTAAAGTATTTAACTGTATGTAAAGGCAGCTTTAATGCTTTGCAAAGACGTATGGAGGTGCAACCAGCAGAAGGCGGATTTCCCTGCCTTTTGCATCTCCTGCGTATTTTAGTGTAAAATATTAAATTATACTCGACACACACACTAGGCTGTCAGTTCAAAGAAATCAGCTTACAAAAATGACTTACTGACTTATGAGTTACTACTGAATACTGCCATTATCATACTTTATACAACAAGCGGTTTGCAAACCTACAGAATCTAATAGAATATGGAGAAATTAACCTGTATAGCTGCCAGTATTAGTTACATTTAACTGGACGTGTTCTGTAATGATGAAGACATTTCACCACTCATCCATCATCTAATGAATGTCTACATAGGTAGCTCTGTCACCTTACAGTGGAACTAAAGCCAAAGTCAGAAAAGACATTTATGACATAATCTGATTCTGTTGTTATTTTTCAACTTTCTTTAACAGACTAAGCTGTCCAGGAAAGTTAGCAGTTAGATGGTTGAGACAAACCATTTCATATTGACAGTGGTCCTTACTAGACATGTACGATTTGTTTTGTTCCGAATTAAATTCGGACAAATTTTTATTTTTTGGAAATTCAGATGTATCCGAATTCCCAAAATTACAAAAGTACTGAATTTAAACAAATCTGAAATAGCAAAAAAAAAAGAAAAAAAAAATCGTACAAAATCTGAATTTGAATCATTTTCAAATCGTTTTTTGAATACTTTTTGAATTTGAATAGTTTTCAGATTTGAATTCGAAATGTTTTCAAATTCAAATAGTTTTCAAATTTTTTATTTTCTATCCTATTTTCTCCTGCTTTACTCTATTATATTATATTCTTTTATTTTCTGTTATATTCTTTTCTATTCTTTTTTAACATTTTTTTTCTATTCTATTCCTTTATTCTCTTTGGAAATTGAAAAACTATTCGAACTCAAAAACTTTTTGAATTTGAAACATTTTCAAATTCAAAAATGATTCAAATTCGAAATTGATTCGCAAACTTTTCGAATCGATCAGAATTCAAATTTGAAAAATTTTTATTGATTCGGAAATTAATTCCGAAAACAAATTAAATGAATTAAACAAATTTAAATAAATTAATTTATGTAAATACCTAAAAAAAAAAATTGCATGTCTAGTCCTTACAATGATCAGCTTTAATTCACTGGTGTAAAACCTTTATCCCAAAAGTCAAAAAAGAAAAAAAGTCACTATAACTGATTATTTTTTATAATTTTAATTTGTTAGTCACTTGTGTAACACTTTTATAAATCTACTAGTCCATTTAACATTACCTCCTCCAGACAATGCTGCTGTCCAAGGGTGTCTCTGTTGTTCCTTCCTGGATGAAGGAGCCACCTTAAGGCCCCTTTCACACTGGGGCGGTTTGCAGGCGCTATTGCAAGTGCCTGCAAACCGTCCTGAAAGTGCCGCTGCTTTGTCTCCAATGTGAAAGCCTGAGGGCTTTCACACTGGAGCGGTGCACTAGCAGGATGGTAAAAAAAGTCCTGCTAGCAGCATCTTTGGAGCGGTGAAGGAGAGGTGTGTATACCGCTCCTTCACCACTCCTGCCCATTGAAATCAATGGGACACCGCGACTACACCGCCTCCTGAGCTCCTGGGACCCATATTCAGCCGACAACAGGACGTCACAGAGCCAGTCCAGGCTTTGCAGAAGTCCTGACAATAATATCAGGATCTGCCCAGACTAGCAGGCTGGCTGAGCCTCTCAGCATGCCTTGGAGTGCCTGAGCCAGCTGTTCCCGGCCCTTCGACAGTCCGACACTCCAGTGAGTGCTGGAGGGCCAGAGCAAAGAGTCGATAATTGACAGTCCCTGCTCTGTGCTCAAAGCAAACCCTAGAACTGAGCAATCATTGCTCTTTTATCGCTCAGTTCTTAGAATCAATGAGGGACAGCTACAGCTCGGATCTATACTGCATCCACCTATGGTGGGTAAGTGTGTTATTTTTAAATTCCATCCTTCTCTTTTAACCGCACAAAAAGGCATACCTGTATGTCCCTTTGTAATCCCTGGCTAGCGGGCTCGCGCTGGTGGGTCCTGCAAACTCGATGTCTGCTGGTGGTCCGCGATCACGATGAGGAGAGGCAGAAAGGGGAAATGTCTATGTAAACAAGGCATTTCCCTGTTCTGCCTACTGACATGATAGGGAGCTACTGCTCCCTGTCATCATGAGCAGTGATCTCTGTCATGTCCTAGGTAGCCCATCCCCCCTACAGTTAGAACATGTTGAGGGAACACATTTAACCCCTTGATCCTCCTCTAGGGTTTTAACCCCTACCCTGCCAATGACATTTACACAGCAATCAGTGGCTATTTTTATCTCTGAATGCTTTATAAATGTCAATGGTCCCAAAATAGTGTCAAAAGTGTCTGATCTGTCCCCCGCAATGTCGCAGTTCCAATAAAAATCACAGATCACCGCCATTACTAATAAAAAAAATTAATAATAAAAATGCCATAAATCTATTCCCTATTTTGTAGACGCTATAGCTTTTACGCAAACCAATCAATATACACTTATTATCATTTTGTTTACCAAAAATATGTAGAAGAATACATATCGGCCTAAACTGAGAAAGAAATTTGTTTTTTATATATTTTTTGTGATGTTTATTATAGCAAAACATAAAAAATATTGCTTTTTTCAAAATTGTCGCTCTTTTTTTGTTTATAGCGCAAAAAATAAAAACCTCAGAAGTGATCAAATACCACCAAAAGAAATCTCTATTTATGGGAAGAAAAAAGGATGTCAGTTTTGTTTGGGTACAACCTCCACACGACTGCGCAATTGTCAGTTAAACAGATGCAGTGCCGAATCGCAAAAAATGCTCTGGTCAGGAAGGGGGTAAAATCTTCAGGGGCTGAAGTGGTTAAATATATAAAATATATATAATTAAAAAATTAAAACAAAAAAGTATTTTGCTATTCTAAATTAGAATTGTATTGGACACTATGGGTTACAGCTCTGTGCTGTATATTTCGACTATTAAACATTTCATACAGAAGTAGCAATAAACTGTTATCTGTGCTATGGGATTCTTTCTGTAGTGTTTCATAATCTTTGACATTCTTTAGTCCTGTGTCCATAAAAATACATACCTATGGTATTTTTCTTCTAAGTAGGGAGAAATGTGCTGATGTTTTGGATGTCTGCTATGGGCTTGTTTTATCCTTATACGTCATTGGCAATCAAAGGGTTAAACTATGTTATGGTTTTTAACTGTTTTTAATTTGGAACAGCCTTAAAATACCTTCCAGTGCTCTATGCCGGCATAGATGAGCAACAGCTATACTTCCCATCACAAGCATCCTCAAACAGACTTTTGGTTGCTTAGTACAGTCTGACAAGGTCTGTTAGAATGCAGAGTTCATTGGGAAAGAATCTCTGGCACTTATTGAACTATGCCGTTTTATTTAGCCATACTGTGCAACTGCTAAACCAGGGAATAAGACAATGGAAGTCGAGTTGTTAGTTCAATGTCCATCTGACTTAATATCAATTTGTGTGACTTCAGTTGGCTTTAAAGTGTTCATTATACCGTAGACATGACATATAAGTTGGACATGCAGGCATGTTCTGACTTCTATCAAGCACCTTGTAGGAGAAGCTTTAATAACAAATATCTCAGAAGGGATGGGGAATGTGCACAGGCTTATTGGGAGGAAATAAATAGCAGTGTATCATATATAAGATTGTTACTGAAAATGTATAGACTGTGTTATTGCAATTTATGTGTATTTTAGTATAAATAGGTACAGGTATAATATTTGCAGTATATGTAGGAAGGCCAGTATGGTGGCCTGAATTTATGGGAGGAGCCCGGGGGGTATTTAAGCAGCCCGCTCACCTGTGGTGCTTGTCGGTTTCCTGTGCATGATATACGTCACTAGGCCAACTATTCGAATACCAGCGTCCGCAAGTTCTTGTCTCGCAAGTTCCCGCATTCGCAATTTCCGTGCGAAGTCCGTGTTACCGATTCGTAGTTCGTACCACGCGTCGGGCTCGGCTATTGCAGGTAGGGTCCCGTCTGACTTTTTTTTTCACGCATTGTTAGATATCATGTCACTAAACCGTGATATCAAACTCACAAATCACTAGGAAAATTTCACAACGTAACCGCAATGCATATCACTCGCACCATCGTTATGTTACCATTTCTCGTTATTTGAAAAACCACTGCGACGTAGACGTCCCTTCATTTCAGGCATGTCTAAATTGTTACTATGCGTCAGTAGATAACCGTTGTGATTCGCAATTCGCAATTTCTTATCGACCCATGTCAGTTTAATACCAAGTCATTTCTCATTTCAGAACATTTCTAAACATTTCTAACATTTCAAACCATTTCGAATCATTTCATTAATTTCAGTCACGTACCGCGCTCCGATTCGAATCCAGTCGCATCTAAAGATGCACCGATTCGCTCCGGTGTGCCCCAGTAGTTACGGCCTCATTTCAGTACATGCTCCAGAGTCACGTTCATTGTCAGTCGCTCGCTACGACTCACCGATTTGTACCTCTGTCATGGTTATCATTTCACTGCCACGTATCACGCTCCGATATGAATTCAGTTGCATGGAAATGCACCGATTCGTCTCGCCGTGCCCCAGGTATTTCAGTACATGCTCCAGAGTCCGATTTGCAGTCAGCCGCAACAGTGACATGATCAATTTGTGCCTCTGTCATGGCAACAAACTGTTACACCTGCACTTACCGCGCTCCGGTTCGAATCCAATCGCATCTTCGATGCACCTATTCATTACGGCATGCCCCAGGGCTCTGCCTCATTTCTGAACATGCTCCAGAGTCCGGATCGTAGCTAGTCGCAGACATCGGGTGACCGATCCGCATCTCTGTCATGGGAATTATTACCATTCATTTCACTCCCACATATCGCATACCGTTTCGAAACCAGTCACATCCGAGATGCACCGATTCGTCACGGAATGCCCCAGTTGTTTCGGCTGTATCCATACCGATACCAGAGCTCGGTTCGTTGTCAGTCGCAAATGCGGCACAACCAATTCGAGCCTCGGTTGAGGTGAAAACATTTCTGTCATTTCATTGTTTCATACTGCGCTCCGATTCGAATCCAGATGCATCAAACGTCCCGGTGTGTACCAATGTTTTTTCGGTTGTCTCATTTCAGTACATACTCCAGAGCCCGACTCGCAGTCGGTTGCAGTAACGGCATGACCAAGCCGGACCTCTGTCATGGCAAGAGATTTCACTCATTTCATAATCAAGGCAAACATTTCAATTCATTTCGTTGTCACTAGATTGCAAATCACCATACAAGTTACTGATTCAAGTTAGCCAGCAAACCCTTCATGAATTATCACCTTTCATTTTCCTCCAGGTCAGTCAAAGTTCAGTAGGTCCACCCTGCACCAGTTTGGACGATATCCCCCCAGGTAAAAAAAAAGGGCAAGTTCTCAAATAAATTACGTTTGGTGTACGACCTGTCTGCGCCTCATTCTTCCCACATTCCCAGTCTCAATTCCCTGATCCCCTCCGAAGAATTCTCCCTAAAATATTCCTCCGTGGACATGGCAATCCAAGCAATCATCAAAGCAGGTACAGGTGCCTGGCTCTCCAAAGCAGACATCTTGGATGCCTTCAAGCTCCTGCCTATCCACCCATCCCTTTGGTGCTGGCATGGTATCAAGTGGAAGGAGGCATACTATTTTGTCACAAAACTGACGTTCGGTTCGAAGAGTAGCCCTTGGCTCATCGACACGTTCGCTCAGTCCCTCGCTTGGATACTCTTACATAATGCTCAGTGCCAAGAAGTCATCCACTACCTGGATGACTTCCTACTAATAGAACCACCCAGCAGGCCCCCAGGAGACCTCGACAAACTCAGAGTTGTATTTGGGAATCTCAATGTTCCCATCGCCGAGCACAAAGTCGACGGCCCAGCACACAACATCACCTTTCTTGGGGTCAACTTAGACACCTGCACCATGCAGGCCAGTCTCCCCCTTGACAAACTAACCCGCATTAGGGCGGTCCTTCACAAATTAACCCACACTAGGAGGTGTACCAAAAAGCAGTTGCAATCTCTCCTGGGAATGCTTAATTTCGCCATGCGAATTATTCCACAAGGCCGCACCTTCGTGTCACATCTGCTGAGATTCCTGTCAGAAACACAAGACCCTGATCAGATCCTAAATCTAGACTCCGCAGCAATAGCCGACCTATCTATGTGGGAGGAATTCCTGTCCACCTGGAATGGCATATCCCTATTTATACCCATGGTTTCGGCCCTTTCACCCCAGGTGGTGACAGATGCTGCAGCTTCTACAGGCTTTGTGGCAATTTTTGGCCACCAATGGTTTTCAGGACCCTGGCCTCAACAGATACTGTTGATACCCGGCTTTACCCGAACATCCTCCCTCTTCGAGCTCTATCCCATAGTGGCAGCCGCACAGCTCTGGGGTCACCATTGGACAGGGCAAACCGTGGTCTTCACCACCGACAATCAGGCCACAGCAGACATTGTCAACAAAGGCAGGTCCAAGTCCCTATCAGTCATGTCCTTCCTACGCAGATTGGTACAACTGTCTTTATAACACCAGTTTAAAATCCACTGTTCATTTATTCCAGGCAAACACAATTTAGCTGCTGACACACTGTCACGTTTTAATTACACCTCCTTTTTTAAACAGGTTCCCGGAGCCGATCCAGTGTCGGCCCCTATCCCTGTCTGGTCACAGCTGACCCTGGACTAGTAGAACATTTACAAGGAGCAACGCAGCTCATCAATCACTCACTCTCTCATAATACACTCAAAACCTACCAGACAGCTTGAAAGGCGTTCAATAAATTCCTGGCACCCTGCCGCAAAGGAACAACAGATGTCAAGCAAGTACTGGCCTTCATTTCATACTGCCACACTCAGCTGGCCTTATCTTATAACACCATACGGCTATATCTAGCCGGCATACAACATTTCTTGACTCTTCAAGACCCCGCAAAGTCTTCACTGTTCTCATCCCACGCTATCCGAGCCATCTTACGTGGCATTCAGAAACACCAATCAGTGATCAGTACCAAACGCTTGCCCATTACGGGGCCCATCTTCAGGGATATGTCAACCATCCTGACTACATCTCCATTTGGTCTTCTCCCCAGTACGGTCCTACAAGCAGCCATATATTTGGCCTACTACGGGTTCTTGCGACCTGGCGAGTTCACCTGTAACAATCCCGCAGGCCAGGTACTATGCAGACGGCACTTGGTTCGCTACCAAGACTATTTCGTCCTTCACCTCGAGGTTTCTAAGACCCAGCAAACAGGCTCTGGAGTGGACATTCACCTTTACAAAACCAATAACAGCTGGTGTCCAGTCACCGTACTCAACCGTCTTCTGTCACTCCAGCCTGAACAGCCGGACACCAGTCCTCTTCTACCATTCCCAGTCAAACCCTTAAGCGCTTGTCAGTTTGTGAAACACATAAGGATACTTCTCCGCAACCTTCACCTTAACCCTAGTCAGTATTCCGGACACTCCTTTCGTATCGGAGCTTGTCGGTTTCCTGTGTGCGATACCCACCCTCCCATCCCCATTTCAAGGCATTTCTCAACTATTCATTTCTCTTTACAGAATATTTCATTTCTTAAACCAGGGTATGCCCCCTTATTTTGGCATACCGTCCATCAGACCAAGGCACACTTTCAGGTCCATTTCATATGGTAAGTCCACACTTCCAGGTCTATTTCCGATGGTAAGTCCTATGTTTACTATAAAGGTTATCTATGTCCATATCGGACATAGGGCTCCAACCATAAATATAAATATATATATATATATATATATATATATATATATATATATATATATATATATATAGTTGTAGCTGAAAAGGTCTTGTCTAGGTAGGGGACTGCAATCTCATGTTTTTTGGCCTTTTAGTACACATATGTGCAGAAATCTCGAGATATAGGGATGTTGCTGAGAATGTCTAGTTTAAGTGATTGCAATCTTATGTCTATGACAGAGGCTTTACAAAAACCTTTAGGGCCTTGGTGCAAGAAACCATAAAGGATCCCCTGACTCCTGTCCAGGACCGCCCATGGTGGCGGAACACCAGGGCCCGGTCGCAAGTACAACCGTTGCGACCCTGGTAGTTCCGCCACTGGTGTCAGTAGTTATTATATGTTATTTTATTTTTTTGTTATTTTTTTACCATTTTATTTATTTATTTTTTACTATTTTATTTTTTATTATTTAAAAAAAAAAATTAGGAGCCCCGTTGGGGGCTTTGGTGAGATATCAGGGGTCTAAACAGACCTCTGATGTTTCACCTTTGAGAAAGAGAAATGGCATTGAGGAAACAGCCCTCAATCTCCATCTTTGCAGCCTCAGCTGCACAGAATGAATGTAAAGAAATAACTCTGTGCACAGCTTCCCATTCATTAACAAACAGCAGCATAGTTATCAGAGTTTACTATGCTTTAGTTATGAATGAACAGAGTCAGTGATCAGTATGGACCACTGACTCTATTTGTTTAGACAGGGAAAGGGCCGGTAAATGACACTTTTACCAGTCGTGTCCCTGCTCTCCATCCTGAAAGCAGGGATGAGGGGGGCCAGGGGAGTACACAGGACCCCCTGATCACAGCAGGATGTGGATAGGAAGGGCAGCATGTAGAGGAACTGTTCCCTACTGTTTTCTTCCTGCAGCCACTGAAAGGCAATGTGACCCCTGTATGTACCCCTGTGACCCCTGTCTGTATACCCTGGTCCATGGGTTTTTTAGTACAAATATTTAGTGGTATCTTATAGATATAAGGTTGTTGTTAAAAATGTCCAGATCGTGTGACTGCAATCTTATGTCTATGAGTATTTTAGTACATATGTATGCCTATCTAACCCAACTGCTCACATCACAGATTTCTGTCTTGAGACACAAAAAATGAAATGAACAGAGCATCCTCCTAGCTTAGATTGGGTGGCTGCAATCTAATTTCTATGTGTATTTTAGTACATACTGTATATATATATATATATATATCTATCTATATAGATAGATAGATATATATCTACCTCTCTATATAGATAGATATATATCTATATATATATATCTATAGATATATATATATATAGATATATATATATAGATATATATATATATCTATATATATATAGATATATATAGATCTATATATATATCTATATATATATCTATATATATATATATATATATCTATATATATATATATATATAGATATATATATAGATATATATAGATATATATATAGATAGATAGATAGATAGATAGATAGATAGATAGATAGATAGATAGATAGATAGATAGATAGATAGATAGATAGATATAGATATATATCTATATATATATATCTATATATAGATCTATATATAGATATATATCTATATATAGATATATATATATAGTGGCAACCAATAGATAAAAGGTTGATGCAGAAAATGTTTAGGCTAGGTGACTGAAACCTCATGTGTATGGTATTTTAGAACATATACAATTATTCTATAAAATTGTTCTACAGGTATATAGGGTTGTTGCTGAAAATGTCTAGATTATGTGACTGCAATCTCATGTCTATGGGTATTTTAGTACACATACATGACTATCTAAAGGGTTAACCAAAGCTACTCACATCAGAAATTGCTGTCTTGAGACACAAAAGAGCTTCTGAAATGAACAGAGCATCCTCAGTGCTGAGCTAATGTTTATTAGCATTTTATGTGATAACAGCGTATTCCTTTCAAGTAATCTTGTGTCTTTGCAGGATTAGAGCTGCATTATCAAAAATTGGCAGTGGCTAAAGAGGTCTGACAGATGCAACATCCATTTTAAACAATGTAACAAAAAAAAAATTAAACATATGTGGTTCCGTCAAGTATAAACTCTATTTTCATTGAGATTATTTTGGAAGAACATCTAATGATATGACCAGAAGATGAAAGAAAAATGGTGCTAACATGTAGCGTCTGGTAGGTAACTACAGTATAGATATATACCAAAGAATGTTGAAGATCTTGATGAATCAATTAACTATGATGACAACAGCTTTGGAGAGATGGTGGAATGAACAGAAAAAAAATTACTATGAAAAATTTATACAAGCAAATAGAATTGTTGTATTTCTAAAATTCACATGATGACAACATTTTTCCAACTTTCCCTGGTGTTAGCTTCTTCCACAAGAGGGACACAAATTGAACTGCAAGTGCTTTTATCCAAGAGAGACACTTTTTTCCCTTGCATGTAGAAATGTTAGACTGAAACATTCCAGCTAAGCGATACAAATGTGCTTCGAAATTGGGAGTGCTGGTATTGTAGGAAAATAAAGCATTCCGTTTATGCAAAGTAAAAAAGTGATGTGTTTTTTTATTTCTTTAAAGAAAGAAACCATTGCTTAATCTGAACATAAACTTGTAGATTCAGGGTTTCGCCTGACTATTGGGTCAAATTTATTATAGACTCAGCCCACACAAAATAGATATTATAGGAAGAGGAGGTACAGGAGGAGCCTAGTGATTTGAGTCAGCCCCTCACTTTTATAAGTCTTGAATACTGGAACAGAAAGATTTCTCTTCCTACTCTAATCTAATAAAGTATCAAGATAAGCTAATTAGGGGTGTGACTCTCATCTTCTATATTAGAAATAATGGATGCTATTTTTGTTCCTGACAATCTTTGCTTTTTCCAGCACCTTGCTTTGCCTTTTCCATTATATGAAATAAATAAATCATACAGGGAGAGTAGAGCCTCTTATAACCAAATCAGGTGTGCAGACAAAGGACCGCAAGAGGAAATTGACATCTGCCTTACCTGTCCAGCATCCACCAAAAGCTGGCCGACGGTTTAGCAAGTTGAACATCTAGACTATTACAGAAGCAATGCTGCCGTAACCAAACACAAAAAACATATCCATCAACTGAAACGTCTAGTATCATTTTCGTTTGACAGTTATCTCCAGTCCACTACATTGAAAAAGGAACACATTTTCCCTGTAATAATGGCATAAGTGTTACTGTGAGTAATTTGATACCCATAAATGGACTAGTAATGGCCATATACCAGAGGTTTAAAGCCCAAGGCTTGCTTCATATATTTGCTGTGTGTTACAACATGTATGTTATTGTGCATTTTGTGGCCTGTTAATGTGCATGTTTTTTTTTTAATGGGCTGCCAAAGCACCACAATGCAATGTACAAATGGTTGTGCATTCTGATGTACTAAAACGCAGGTTCTTAAGGTTGTGTATTGGGTCACTCATTGAAAATGAGTGACACAACACCACAGTTCATGCTTTATCATGTGTTACACTAAGCAGTGTTGCCAACCGCCAGTATTTTTACTGGCAGCCAGTAAAAAATGCGCACTTTTCTCCTGCCAGTAAATGCCAGTGAAAGAAAAAGGTTGCCAGTAAAAAATATGACTGTGACGCTTGGCCGAGACCATCCCAGTGCCTGCTACAGTGTGTTCGGACTGTGCCGGTAGTGTGTCATGTGAAGTCACGGTACAAGGAAACGGAGCAGCCGGAGCCTCGTGTGCAGGTCTGCAGGACGGGAGGAAGGCAAGCCGGGAGTGGACTGAAGAACCACCTGGCATGCAGAGAGATGGTCACTGTGACTCAGGAGGGGACGTGTCATGTTGGTGAGGTGCCATCATCATCTGTGCTGCTGCACACTGCTGTCAGTGTCACTGTGAGAGTCAATTTTGTGTGTGTGCCGCCCATTCTAATTTCTTGCCCTCCCAATTCCTGTCCCTGAGCTACTTAATTACTATAGCGAAAATAAAATAAGAAATATGTTTTTGCCTTAATATCTACCTTAAATCACTTTGCTAATTGCATATTGTACTTGTTTGTAGCCTAAATACTGAAAACTGTACTTAAAACTGTCATTTTGTAACTTTTGGATAGGCCAGTAAAAACTGTGCCTGTAAATTTTGGGTGTTGTGTCAGTAAATTTCAATCTGGTAGGTTGGCAACACTGACACTAAGGCATAGTAAAACATGCACGTTATTGCCACACTAATATGTCAAACTGCCCTAAGGCCCCTTTCACACTGCGGTGGTATATCATTAGCGGTGCTTTACCGTCATTTTAGCAGCGGTATTTGGCCACTAGCGGTGCGGTTTTACTCCCGCTAGTGGCCGAGAAAGGGTTAAAAACCACCGCAAAGCGTTTCTGCATTGATTTCAATGGGCAAGAGCGGTGAAGGAGAGGTGTATACACTAGCAGGACTTTTTTTCCCGTCCTGCCAGCGCAGCGCCCCAGTGTGAATGCCCTCGGGCTTTGTCACTGGAGACACAGCAGCGGCTGTTTTGGGTTTGTTTGCAGGCGCTATTTTTAGCGCAATAGCGCCTGCAAACCGCCCCAGTGTGAAAGGGGTCTAACTTACTCCTTCATATCATCTTATATTCTTATACACCACATGTTGTAGGTCTTAACTGATTTTTTTTTTTTTTTTACACCCCTTAACATACCCTTTTCTGTCAGTTACAATGCTGCCTTTCTATATCCCACTTCAGTCCTCTATGCTGGAATAAATGAGTAACAACTGCCCTCCTCATCACAAGTGTCCTTATACAGACTTTCATTACAGAGGTAGAGGGTTGGGGGTGTCTGATGAGGTCTATTATGCCCCGTACACACGGTCGGATTTTCCGACGGAAAATGTGTGATAGGACCTTGTTGTCGGAAATTCCGACCGTGTGTGGGCTCCATCACACATTTTCCATCGGATTTTCCGACACACAAAGTTTGAGAGCAGGCTATAAAATTTTCCGACAACAAAATCCGTTGTCGGAAATTCCGATCGTGTGTACACAAATCCGACGGACAAAGTGCCGCGCATGCTCAGAATAAATAAAGAGATGAAAGCTATTGGCCACTGCCCCGTTTATAGTCCCAACGTACTTGTTTTACGTCACCGCGTTTAGAACGATCGGATTTTTCGACAACTTTGTGTGACCGTGTGTATGCAAGACAAGTTTGAGCCAACATCCGTCGGAAAAAATCCTAGGATTTTGTTGTCGGAATGTCCGAACAAAGTCCGACCGTGTGTACGGGGCATTACTGAGTGCTGACATACTAAAGTACTACATACACACTGGCATTGAATTACCTAAGATAAATAGACTGTTCACTTTGCAAGAAACGTTATGTAGAGCCTAGTGAATAAGGTAAAGCTCTGCTGACCATCATCCACCCATGTGCTAGCAAAAATGAAAATGCACTTTTTTTTCTTGCACATGATTGTGTATTTTTTGCAAGGTGAAATGTTACCTCATTCACTAAGTTCTGGAGAAAAAAAAATCCTTTGCAAAGTGCAACTTCTCTTGCAAATTGAACAGTCTATTTGCATGTAGTAAATCAATCCCACTTGATCTAACTAGTGCCTATTGGAATGCACAATCTTGTTTGGACATAATGCAAAACTGCTATAACCAGAGAGTGGATGTAAGACTATGAAAATTGCAATGTGACTTGGGCTTTAAACATGTTACCACCTGACCTTACTTGGATTTTATGTTGTGACACAATTGGCTGTTTCTTCAGCTATAATCAGGGTTAGAATTGTATCGGTTTGCAGTAAAAATGTTATTTTCTTCATTTCCATAAATGTTTTTTATTTATTTGCTAGTACTTGTTATTCCAGGAAGAGTCAATTTCCCAACGAGTCTGCTTGACCAGCTGGCATCACATCCAAGATGGTGGCTTCCAGCAGTAGTCTAATGCCCCGTACACACGGTTGGATTTTCCGACAGAAAATGTGCGATCGGAGCATGTTGTCAGACATTCCGACCGTGTGTGGGCTCCATCGGACTTTTTCCATCGGATTTTCCGACACACAAAGTTTGAGAGCAGGCTATAACATTTTCCGACAACAAAATCCGATCGCGTCAATTCCGACCGTGTATGGCCAGTTCCGACGCACAAAGTGCCACGCGTGCTCAGAAGAAATTCCGAGACGGAACAGCTCGGTCTGGTAAAATTAGCGTTCGGAATGGATACAGCACTTTCGTCACGCTGCAATGTTTTAAATTGTTTAATACAGCGCACTCTGTTCTTCTTTATAATGTGAGAAGAATGAAGTAGTTTTGCTGCTCATATTCACACAGACTTCTCACAAACTTATTTCTTTATTATTTATCAGGATTCCCTCAATATATTTTGATTTGTCACATCTGACCAAATTTCTATTTTGTTGTTTTATTTTTGTTTTGTATTTTTTTTCAAGGCTGTTTTTTTTTTTTTTGGGGTTTGTATTTTTTTCAAGGCTGTTTTTATTTTGTGTTTTTTTGTGTTTTACTCCAGAATATTTTTGTGTGTGTTTTGTGTGTCAAGTTACCACAACACCATTATTATCTTGTATTATTTAATCTCAAGGAGATTGTTTGGTGTTGGTGTCTCTTGTTAATTTCACATTGTATATTCGAAATGTACCTACCTCCTCACAAACAAACAAACAAAAAATTCCTTTATTAAGGGCTCGCAACCAAACAAAGAGGGAGGCAACACTGGAGAAACAGCAGAAATTGGCGAAGCCTTTGACCCCCAGGGCAGACATCAATTATTTCCAGGCAAAATTGGTGGCCTGAGGATTCCATATCTAAGGGAGTGCAGTCTGGTCCAGAAGTCCCAGAGATCCGGAAAGCAGCAGATGACATCTGTGTCCCCAGGCTGTGGTCATACAAGAGACTGCATCTTTTGCCAGACCAGACTGAACCCAGGGTCATCACTCTCTGGTCTTCCTTCCATGCTTCCTTCCATGCTGTGGCTCTGGTGTTGGAGTTGTGGCAGCAGGAGGAGGAGGAGGGGGATGGGCCAACTCACTCAGGTGGGTATTGGGTGTGATTTCACCACTCACCCCCTTAGTTAGGACTTTATACAGAAGGTCCTCACACAGCTTGCGTTGATCCTCCTGCATGCCCTGCAGTTTGGTGGCAGCCATGCAGGCAAAGGCCTCTTCAGGAGTGGGGGTGGCTCTGAGGGATGCAGAAGCCTCCTGAATGAGCCTGAGCGCTGAATCCTGAACGTGACTCCCCTTCCTCGGTCTTTTGTATGGAAGGCGGAGGGGAGGAACCTGCGATTCGGTCATGCTCCTACTGGGCCCAGGCTTCTCCTGGCTGCCACTTAGCCCCGCCTCCTCCTGGCTGCCACTAACCCCCGCCTCCTCCTGGCTGCCACATTCCACAGCCTCCTCCTGGCTGCCACATTCCACAGCCTCCTCCTGGCTGAGGTCTTCCTGTGTATGAAAAAGGGACATCGTTTTAGTTTTTTATTCATCAATCACACACAATTTTCACCTCATGATTGTTGCAAATTGAATGTTAACAAATATAAAAGACTATCATTCTGAGCCCAGCATTTTTCATTCTTGTCCCAAGTATTTTTCAAAACTACTGTCTATTGATATGTAAAACACTTTATGAAATCAGCAATTAGTGATCAATAATAACATCTAGTAAACATCATTTCTTTATTGACCAGAAATCTGGAGAACAATGCTATACTTGACTCCATCTGGGCTCCTCCACTTCTTCCTGGCTGGAAGTCCCAGGTTGGACAACGGAAGCCTCAGCTGGGGTGGAAGGAAGAGTGGAAGGAAGGGTTGAGAGGGATTCCCTGACTCCAGTCTGGTCTGACAGAAATCGCAGTCTCTCATAGTACCACAGCCTGGGGACATAAATGTCATCTGCTGCTCCTGATCTCTGGGAATCCGTGACCTTCTTGCGCTCCCTAAGATAAGTGCTCCTCAGGCCACCAATTCTGGCTTTTAAATAGGGGATGGTTGTTGTGGGGACCACTGGCATCACCAACTCCAGCAGTTTCTCCAGCGCTGCCTCCCTCTTTTGTTTATGATTATAATGTGGGTGTTTGACCTGCCACAGACAGGGCAGCTCCCTGTATTTGTCTATGAACAGGGGGAGGAAGTTGTGGTCATTGAAGCCATCCATTTTATCTGCAAGACACAACACGAGACAAACCCTAATGTCAGGCAAAACTCTCCTAATCTTGTTACAATATAGGCCTCAATTTAGAAGCAGTATAGGCCCAAGTTTAGATCTTACCTTCGTTATCACGATCGGCGCCTCCGATACTCCTTCCTCCGCTCACAGATCGTACATACTACGCACGCATGTTACGCTTTATACACACTGCGCATGCGTGTAACTCCGCCCGCCCCTGACGTTTTTTTCTAGTCTATTCCCCGCCCCTTTTCATTCGGCGCAGTGGGTGAAGAGCACAAGGCGGAGACACAGCAGGTGCGTGCTAATTACAGCAACGAGGAGGAGAAAAGCCCGGAGCCTGAAACGTCTGGATCCAGAAGGAGAAGATTTAAGGCCTCAAATATGTCCTTTGGGGAGATGTTGGAGATGGTCGACATCCTGAAGAAGACTGATTATGACGGGAAGTATGGACCTTACCCCAACCTCAATGTCAGAAAGGCCAAGATCATGGCTAAAGTGGTCACGATCGAAAGATCAGCTCAGGAAGTGGGGGTCGGATCTAAAATTAAGAGAGCACGAGCAGTACCGAAAGATCCGGAGAGTGCTGCAAAAAAGTAAGTAGTTGTGCTGTGTTCCTATTCTTTATTTTTCTTACGTTCGTGCTGCTCCATGTGCTTTTCTTAACTGTTGTCCAGTTTAAAATGGCAACTTTCATGTTCATGGGAACATTATTCGTTCGTATCAAACATTGTTCGTTCGGCCTAGAAAACCCCATGGTTTTGGCCATATGCATTTGGCCACATTTTTTAGGGCCTACTTGTCTGAAACTAATTTGGTTGGGTAGATGGGTTTGTAACTAGAATGAAATGCAAACTAGATTCTGTGTAAGGAGAGGACACTCAGCAGCAGTTTTCACATCTGGACGCTGGAGCACTAGTGTGGGACACAAGAATACCCTTTTTATTAGGGGGCCCACACAGGTGCTCCAGTGTATACTATAGGGGTGTCTCCATCTGTGAAGCTTGTACAGGACAGGTAAAGTATTCAAGCTTGACAAAGGACAAGAAAAATGCTACATCTTGGAACTCTGCCCACAAAATTTTTTTTACCCCATTTCCAAACAATGTTTCATATTTATAGTTCTGCCATCAAATATCTGTGTGCTAAGTATACCATTTTTTTTACATAGTGGAGAAAAGACTCGGAGGACACCTCTCATCCGAGGAGACCAGAGACCCCCCACCTCTGGAAGAAGGGGAAATCCACTCAAGACAAACAGAGCAGGAGGAGGAAGACGTGGTGTAAATTGGCACCACAACAGGTGAGTGTCTGTGACCACAGGCTCAGGTAAGAGATGGATGCCGGCATATTTATAATACATGTTTTTTTTTTGGTTTCTATCTTTTTAGGTGATCGTGATGTTGTGGATCCTGATCCTTTCACCTCGGAAAGTGCACAGATCCTGATCGGGGAGATCATGGGGTATAATAGGGACTTGGAAAACATCAAGAAAAACATCAATGATGTTCTTCAAAAAAATATGAACATCATTCATGTTTTAGGGAGAGTTTAAAACCCCTCCAAATCCCTTTGTTTTTTGGTGTTCTACAATTTTTTAACATTTTTTGACAAATTGGAGAAAAGCCAAATTTTGAAGATGCACACAGTGTGCCAACATGTGCTATCTGCCATCACGGGAGATCAATGGACGCGTTTTGGGGGTGCAACCCCTTCCTCAATACTAAAGTAGCTGAGAGGAAGGGGTTGCACCCCAAAACACGTCCCTTGATCCCCCATGATGGCAGCTAGCACATGTTGACATTCGGCTATTTGTGTGCATCTTCAAAATTTGGCTTTTCCTGGAGTGACTTCACCCTATCTGAACGCAATATCAAACACAGTTTGTAAATACTCATGTCTGATATTGCCTTCAAGTTCTACCAAATGTGAACTTTGTAAGTTCAAGATTTGTGTCTTTCTTGTTGGTTTTAAACATGCCTGTTTTATCTTAAATGGACATTTCTACTTTTTCTAATGTGACCCCAAAAATTGTTATACAACAAACATGTTGGTTTGTTTTAAAAACCTTTTCTAAATGCACATGTGATTGTGCTGGTATTAAAAAGATTGTTAATCAAGAATGTGTGGATTATTGTCTCAACGCTACAACACTTTTGTGGTGCTCTAATTGCTGTTTTCTGTGACAATGGGTGTTATTTCCTAAGGGCAAATCCACTTTGCACTACAAGTGCAGTTTCAACTGCACTTGTAGTGCAAAGTGTCTTTGCCTTTAGTAAATAACACCCAACAGTGCTTTGTAATGTTACACAATCACGCCATTTTCAGGACTCACCACATTTCTCTCAGGGTCAGCTAAAACAAACACAAGCAGTAAATGTAACTAAAGATTCGATTTTTTTTTTTTATTATTTGAAAAAGGTTTTAGACATTGTCGGGCATATTGATAGCCCCCCTACCCTCAAAGAATTCAAGGTATCTTAGCCGGACATCACAGGCACTCAGGGGGGCAAGCCAGGACGGCCACTTTCAAGCACTGTCAGGGTTGGTTCATTTTGAATTCCGGCCTCAGGCCCAACTGAGCCAGCATAGTTGGCAGAATGTTGCCATAAAAAGTTGTGTAGAACACAGCACACCAGGATAATATGATTCAGTTTGTACTCCGGCATGTGTATGGGTGTAAGAAATAGGTGGAACCGGCTGGCCATGATTCCAAACGTGTTCTCCACCACACTTCTGGCTCCGGCCAGCCGGTAATTAAAAACCCTCTGGTCCGGGGTGAGGGTCTTCATCTGGAATGGCCACATAAGATGGTCCCCCAGCGCAAATGCTTCATCCGCAACGGAGACGAATGGGAGTCCTTCCACATTGTCTTCTGGAGTTGGCAAGTCCAAGCTGCCATTCTGGAGATGCCTGTAGAACTCGGTCTGGGCAATGACTCCACCATTGGACATCCGGCCATTCTTCCCCACGTCCACATACAGGAACTCATAAGTAGCCGACACCACCGCCAACATCACAATACTATTGAACCCCTTGTAGTTGTAATAGTACGACCCTGAGTTGGGTGGTGGGACGATGTGGACGTGTTTCCCATCAATTGCCCCTCCGCAGTTAGGAAAGTCCCACCGCTGGGTAAAGTGGGAGGCCACAATCTGCCATTCCTGTGGCGTGGAAGGAAACTGTGGAGTCAAAACAAAAAAAAAATAGTCATTTTGCACATAAACAGGGAAAGCAGATTACACACAAACATTCTTGGCCAACATCAAGATAACATTTTTTGGAGGGAGTTTTTAAAGACCAAAATATAAGGTACACCTATCATATTCCCCCCCCATGGGCCATTTCTAACATTATAGGGGGGGAGCTCTTGGACAGGTAACCCTCTCCACTTCATTGAGAGATGAATGCCTAAATAATGGGTATTACTTTGGCCAGCCCCTCCTTAGTTACACTATTGACAGCCCACTGGACAGGTAAGAAGTGTCATAAGACAAAGATATAAATACACACTGTACACATTTGAGCACATTTGGAAATTCTGCTATTACCTATCAAGATAATAATAGTATACACAAACTTTAAACAGTAACATTTGAAAGTATTCAGGCAGGCCCTTGCACTACATGCTTTGGGGAATTCATCCATAAATCTGACCACAAAAGAGGTGGGTATAGTGTGTATGGGCTTGGCAAAGTCAGCAGATAGATGATTGAGGATAGATAGAGAATTGTTATCAGCTGACTTAGCAGTTGGGGGGAGGGAGGGTTCCAACTGATCTGGGGAACCCCCAAAAAAAGCCTCTGGCACTCTGCCTGAATTTAAAGCACAAATCACATTTAAAAACATTTTAGGGGGTGTTTGGGGTAAAGCACTACTATGGAGCTAACAAAATACATTGTTAAGTGACTACATGAGGTGAATATAGGGCCAGGAGAGCATGCTGGGGAGGTAAGTGAAGGCAAATATGTATGAAGGACAAAAAAATAATTACAGAAAAATCCAGCATGAATGAGGACAAAGGGGACATTCACAGCATATTACAATCATGGTAATTAGGGAATGAGGAAAGAAATACAAAATATTAGCAAACATTATATACAATAAAATGTGATATTAAAGGATAAAAATCTTACCTTAATATACTCCTTCTGCCGGACCTGAATGATGGCAGAACAGGTCTCTGGGATAATGATCCCCAGAGCCTGGGGGGAGATGCCTGTCGAGAACTTCAAGTCCTGCAGGCTTCTCCCCGTCATCAAGTACCACAGGGTGGCGACCAGCCTCTGCTCCGGAGTGATGGCTTGCCTCATGCAGGTATCCTGCCTGCTGATATAGGGGGTCAGCAAAGCCAACAAACGGTGAAATACGGGGTCCGTCATCCGGAGAAAGTTCCTGAAATCATCAGGATTATTCTCACGGATCTCACAGAGCAAAGGCATATGACAGAACTGGTCACGCTGAAGCAACCAATTCTTGGTCCTGAACTCCTCCCCACCCTGTTCATGGACTGGGCTTATGTCAAGGTCAGGACCCCAACACCAAGCCCCCGTACAGCACGAACTCTACGAGAAGTACGTACACGCAACATGGCTAGAAAACAGTTGGCTGCTCAGAACGAAGTAACAGAACGCACTGAAGAACAGCAAGGCCTGTGAAGAGCGACCTGAAAAACAGTAACGAACAAACAAGAACACAATGACTGAGTCACGCGTAACTTGCTGCACGCACTGAAGAGCAGATACAAACCCACAAGCACAAACTGAACAGCAGAAAACGATCTGAAAACCACGAGTCTGAAAAAGCACGAATCGTCTCTCACCAAACTTTTACTAACACGAGATTAGCAAAAGGAGCCCAAAGGGTGCTTGGTTCTGAACTGGCCTTTTCTAGTCTCGTCGTACATGGTGTACGTCACCGCATTCTTGGCGATCGGAAATTCCGACAACTTTGTGCGACCGTGTGTACGCAAAACAAGTTTGAGCCAACATCCGTCGGAAAAAATCCATGGATTTTGTTGTCGGAATGTCCGATCAATGTCCGATCGTGTGTACGGGGCATAAGGGTGGCCATACACGGTCCGAATCTTGGCCGGTTCAGCAGAAATGGGCCAAGATTCTTAGTGGGCAGGCTGAATGTACTAAGTCGATCGATCGATCAACTTGGGTGCAATCAACCCGCCATATTAATTTGCGATTATCAGAAAAGGGTGCTTTAGCCGCTAGTGATAATCACTGTCTTCTCCCAGCGGGAATGGCTTCCCCTGATTTCCTGCTGGGAGCAGACACTTGCACAGTGGGAGGGATTCCCCTGTCAGCACTGTCTGTGTTGATGGGGGAATCGGCAAATTACTTTTCTGCAACTTGTGGTTGCAGGAAAGAAATTTGCACCATTTATGGCCTGCCTAAAGACTTTTGGGTGACTACAAAGAAGGCTTTTTACAGGTAAATAACATGTCAGATACTTTGCCAATACTGTACCTGCACATATTATGGGAATAGTCTATTGACATGGTCTCTTTACAGTAAAAACTGTTGATTTCTATCTATGGCTAGCTTTACATTCATCCATAATCTTGTAAAATTGAACCAACTCAAACAAAAAAATTGTATTTAATTAGGTATTAATTAGGTTTTTTTTTGTTGTTATGTTTTTTTCCATGGTCCCACCGTATGTAGGAACATAAGAGTAGCCACCCCATATACTTTCTCAAAACATGGTCTAGGGATGATGGACTATGTAATGTATAGTGTGTATAGACTAGAGCAGTGCACAGGACTGCAGCTAACATGCCCTGCTTGTTCCAAGCAAATTTAATTGAAAGGATGTTACAAGAAGGCAGAAAAACACAGTATGATTTTTCTTTGTAAAAAAATATATTACAGGCCCATTAAGTATTATTTTTGGAAAATAAGAATATTGTTTAATGTCACTTTAAAATTGATTGGGATGTGGTTCCGCAGAGGGTACTTACAGTAATTTCACAAAAGTGAGTACACCCCTCACATTTTTGTAAATATTTTATTATATCTTTTTATGTGACTACACTGAAGAAATTACACTTTGCTACAATGTAAAGTAGTGGGTGTACAGCTTGTATAACAGTATTAATTTGCTGTCCCCTCAAAATAACTCAACCCGCAGCCATTAATGTCTAAACCGCTGGCAAGGAAAGTGAGTACACCCCTAAGTGAAAATGTCCAAATTGGGCCCAATTAGCCATTTTTCCTTCCCGGTGTCATCTGACTCATTAGTGTTACAAGGTCTCAGGTGTGAATGGGAAGCAGATGTGTTAAATTTGGTGTGATCGCTTTCACTCACTAATACTGGTCACTGGAAATTCAACATGGCACCTCATGGCAAGAACTCTCTGAGGATCTTAAAAAAAGAATTGTTACTCTACATAAAGATGGCCTAGGCTATAAGAAGGCTACCAAGACCCTGAAACTGAGCTGCAGCACAGTGGCCAAGACCATACAGCGGTTTAACAGGACAGGTTCCACTCAGAACAGGCCTTTTTGTGGTTGACCAAAGAAGTTGAGTGCACATGCTCAGAGTCATATCCAGAGGTTGTCTTTGGGAAATAGACGGCAGAAGAAGAGCTGTTATTAGGGCCAAACTTCACTGTGCTCTGCCCAGCACTGATAGCATCTTCTGGGTTCCACGGAGAGGAGATGGTGAACCTTTATCCCCAGACACCAGTTGCAGAGACAGGGGATTTGATAGACTTTTCTGCTGAGGAAGAACAACCTGGTGAGCCTCCAGCAGAAGAAGAGCTGTTATTCAGGCCAAACTTCACTGTGCTCTGCCCAGCACCAACAGAAGTATTTGTGAAGTTACAAGGAACTTCCCCAGCTGAAGCGCTGGCAACTGGACAGAGGGTCCAAGATCTCTGCCCTACACTTGCGACGGTTCCAGAGGCTCAGGGTGAGAAGGAGGTGGTCACTTCCCAGAAGCAGATCAGGATACAGGGGGAGAAGGGAGAGGAGTTGTTCGTCGTCCCTCCCCAACAGTTGGCCAGGGTGGAGGAAGTGGTCTTTCCTCCCCAGCAAAGATCCATGCACCTGGGAGACAGTACCACAGACATATCGTCCCAACATCCAGATGAGGGAATGGAAAAGGAAGCAGCCGGCTCACCTCCCCAATGGCAGCTACACAGTTTGGGAGTGGAGGAAGCCAGCCTCCTGCCCCAACGGTTAGCTGGAGCGGAGGATGCGGAGTCCCCAGCAGAAGTGCTGGCAACAGGGCAGAGTGCTACCAACCTCTGCCCAGCACCGGCAACAACTACAGAGTTCCAGGGAGGCGGGGCAGTCGGCCTCCCTCCCCAACAGTTAGCCGGAGCAGATGGTGTGGGGTTTCCAGCAGAAGGGCTGGAAACAGGGCCGAGTACTGCTGGACTCTGCCCTCAACTAACAGAGGATGCATTTCCTGTGAAGGTGGATGGGACTTCAGTCTCCACCTCTATACCCCAGGGATGCTGGGCAGTCGGCCCAGATCCCCAACAGCATGACGGAGTGAGCCCAGACACCCTGTCTTCTCTCCAGTGGCAGAAAGGACTCCAGGGAGAAGGGCCAGTCCAGGCCTCTCCCCAGCGGCAGATATGTTCTCTGAGAGAGGCAGAGGTTGGCTGGGTGAGTAATGCTTTGTTTGGAACAATTTGTTTGGGGTACTGTTTGGGTACAGGCATTAGAGGACTGGAACTACTGATTAACTTCAGAGTCAACCCATCTGGGGTCTCCTCCTGTGTTAGTCTCCTGCCAAAAGGGGAGAAATGTGACAGACCTAGCCGGGAGAGAGACTTTTGGACTGAATGCTAGCCTCTTGCCAATCGATCATGGGCCCTGGCATTTGGGGGAATGGTGCTCTTTGTGAGCTGTATGCCTGGGGACCCTTGAGGTGGTATTACTGTGAATTCGGGTCCTGGTCCCCCAGGACACACAGACTCTGGGGACCCTGGATTTGCCATATTAGAAATACTGGCTGATTCATAATGCTGGGACAAATACTGTTAGGAGATGCTGATGTCAATTCCAGCCACCTGTCTGTCTGTTGCCTGCTAGAATGTGTATTGTAAAAAAGTATAGTATGGGATCTAAGAGTCATTAGATCCCCATTGTTGTTTGTGTTAATTAACTCTGCTATTGTGTGAAGAAGAGTTCGGTGTTTATTTGTGATAATGTTGATTGGGTTTTCTGAGCTACAAGACAGCCAGTCTGGCCTAAAGGTCATGTCTGAGCCAGCTAGGCTGTCTAAAGGGATTAGTTAATTAACCCATGTTAATTAGGTTTCTGGTCACAGGTGTATGTTCAGAGTAATATGAGCAGGAGGTATACACCTCCTCTTTTACTGTATAAAAGAGCCTGTATTCCTTTCAATAAAAGAGATTCCTGTTTGAACTTACATACAGCCTGCCTGGTGTTTGTTCTGAGCTACACAACTGGATTAGAACGGCACATAGCTGTAGTTCTAGTCCCGGAGCATCAGATGACCGAACCATCAGATGTTGCAATCTGCAATCAGATTCCATAGCTGCAGAGGAGTGTCGGGAGAGTGGAACCGAGCGAGCAGGAGCTCGTTACAGCTCTCCTCTCAATGCTCCTAGCTCAGTAGCTTCTCAGGAACAGAGTTTACTATGCTTCTTCCTTTTTTCAGCACGACAAATCTTTCCTTTATTTTGGAAGACGGATGTTACTCCTCCATTATACTTATGGGTTGCCACTTCAAATGATATCATGCGCATGGAAGAAATGTTAACGCTGGATAATGATACCTTGGATAAATATAAAGTCTTGTGGTATATTTGGATCCACTTCTTCTCATCTGATGCTCTTTAGGAGAAAATATCACCTCCTGGTGGTTCAGCGACTGTACCTTCCTAGTCCTCACATAGGACAGATACTTCCCCAGACCTCTCCTGAAGGTTGACCTTAGTACATTCCATTGGCATATAGCCCTTTTACCTCCCTATTCTTATTATCACTTTGCCAGTTGCCTTTTCAGTCCCAAAGACTCGCCTCTGCCTTGTCTCTCTTTTCTATGTCTTTATCTTTCTTCTTTTCTTTTTCTTTCCGGCCACCTTTGGTATTTCTCTCCCCTTCTTGCCTCTTTCTCTTCCTTTGCTCCCCATCATATTCAATGTCAATGTTCTTACCAATATGGGTCTGGGCAATTGTGTCATACCACCTTTTACACCTGTTATTGAACATGTGCATCATTTGTACTTAGAATAATTTTTTTTCTATATACACCCTTTGTTTGGTCTTTTTTAATGGTTCAACTCACTCACTATGATTATGTAGTATGCATATGACCTATTTTTAGTTGAGGCCTTGATTCTTGTTCCCTGTATTTTTTCTTATATATATTGTAAAACAAGATAAATAAACAAAGATATTTTCACCTATACAATTGACTAGGGTACTATGCTTGGTGTGAGGATACCTTAGCAATGGATTATTTCATACTAAAAAGGGTTAGTTCACCTTTACCAATGCCTTTACAGGTAAGGGGTGCCTGTAGGTAAAAAAAATAAAAAACTTTGCAGCTTTCACTAAAGTTGGATAACACCCTTGCTATAGGTGTTGGCCATTTACAAACCTTCTGAAACTGGCCAAAAGATTCCAAGGGGTGGCACGATCATTCAGCCTTGTTGCTAGGACATTGCTTCTCCATTTCCAGCTGTTACTGCTCACCCCCACCATCACAGGAGAGAGCTCCTAAACTCTCGCAAATGCGTGGTCCACTATCTTCACCATCGCAGCATTGTTGAGCTCAGAGCTACTGTGACATAGGACAGACAACAAGGGAGGGGGTTTGAATCTGCTGGGCGTGTCCTAGCAACAAGGCAGGATGGGATGGTGCCATCTCCGGGAGTTTCTTAGCCAGACTTTGGAAAATATGTAAATGGTCCACATCTATAGCAAGAGCATTATTTAACTTTGGTCAAGACTGCACAGTTTGTTTTTATCTATAGGCACCACTTACCTGTATAGGCATTTTTTTAGTAAAGGTGAACTGAACCTTTAAAGCTATATGTATGCACATAAATTCTGCAAACCAGCTTAAATGTTGCTATATGTTGTAGCTTATACAGTGTATAAAGGAAAATAAGAACAGCGTTAAATGATTTTATTCAGAAACAACATTTTGTGTTGTTTGATTGACACAATAGTTGCAATAAATGCAGTCTGACAGGGTTCAAAATCTGGCACCAGAACCCCTAGATATTAGACTATCCAGTGTTCTCTGTTTAGTTTTTGTCTTGAGTATAGTGCATTTTTAATAAAGAAATAGATGATGATGGCATTTCATTGATGGAAATCTCCAAGCATGAGAAACTTTCTCTAGAGAGAAACTATAGCAGATTTGAGAAAAAAAAAGCAATGCACAGAGAAGCACAGCAACGGAAACAAAGTAATAGATTTTGACAAGAGTCTTAGGGTCAGCAGTAGGGTCAGGATGAAAGATCAAAGGATGAAGAGGAATTAAACAGGACAGAAATATTTAGTAAGCTGGGACTTAAACTGAAGTCTAGGCTGGAAGAGGGATAACCGTGAGATACTCACTAAAATTCAGTTAAAATTCAGTAAGTGTTGGGTGAAAAAGCAAGCAGGCAATATATTCCTGTGGAATAGCACTTCACAGACAATCTGAAGTCAAATGTCAGCAGGTAATTTAGGGTGTATACCATAAGGTACATTAGAATGGTCAAATTACAGTCTTTGGCGCTAAGGCTGAACGTCACGAAAGACAAAAAAAAAAAAAAATGGCAAAGGATACAAGACAGTCTAGAGTAAGTATTTATCCCACAGATAAGGAATGAGTGACTTGCACTGAAAAATCTATAGAAATCAATCCCTTAGAGATCAGTTGAATGGAGCTGAGGGCTGGTGTAGTGTTTTAACTACTTCAATGTTGGCCACATTCACCCGCTTCCTGCCCAGGCTATTTTTCAGCTTTTGGCGCTATCACATTGAATGCCAATTACTCAGTCATGCAACACTGTACCCAAATGAAAAATTTGTCAGTTTTTTTAGACAAATAGAGCTTTCTTTTGGTGGTATTAAATCACCACTGGCTTTCTTTTTTTTGCCAAATAAATTAAAAAATAACTGAACATTCTGAAAAAAAAAACACATTTTTATTTGTTTCTGTTATAAAATTTAGCAAATATATAATCTTCATAAATTTAGTCCAAAATGTATTTTGCTACATTTCTTTGGTAAAAATAACCCAAATCAGTGTGTATTGTTTAGTCTGTAGGAAAGTAATAGAGTCTACAAACTATGGCATATAAAATTGAAAATTGATCAATCCTGATGTACTGACGGCCTATCTTATGCCCTATATTGCCAGGACAAGACAAATACCCTCAAAATAACCCATTTTTGAAAAGTAGACAATCCAAGGTATTTAGTGTAGTAAGAGGCATGGTAATCTTTTTTGGAGTTGTAATTTTTTGCCACAATTTTTTGGAAAATGAAGAAATTATATAAAATATGTTTTTTCACATTTATTTTTACATATTATTATCAGAGCAGTACGGTGTCATAATATGATTTCTGTGCACTAGTCAGGGACTCTGACTGGTGAAAGTATCTAAATAAAATACAGTAAAAAATTGTCTTCAATTTTTTTTTGTTTGTTTTTACATAGTGTGACCAGAATAGTACAGTGTCACCATAGAATTTTTTTTCACTATGATCTCATCACTGTTATAAGCAATCATTTTTGGAAAATTACATTCATTCATATGCTATTGTGTACTATTGTGAGAGCTGTGATTGGCCACAGTTATCACATGGTACAGAGCCACAGTGATTGGCTCTTCTACCATGTGGTTATTATGATCAATTACAGAGGTCACAATAGTACACAATGAATGGCTATTAATAAAAGCAATTGTGTACTATTGACATGTGTTCATGGTGTTCGCTGTGATTGGTCACAGCGATCACATGGTACCAGGGCCAGCACAGTACAATGATCTGTCTGAAAATATTGTGCCGTTGTGCGGCCCCTAGGGCATGCACCTGGAGAATGTCATATGATGTCCACCCAGGATAACAGTGCTCCTGCTTAGCAAGAAGTCATTAAAAGATATCCAAACTCAATAATAATATTATATATTGCAGCTTACTAGTCCTTATTCGTTTTAATTTTTCAAACTATAACTTACAAAGCCATCCACAACCTGGCCCCCAGCTACATCTCTAACCTAGTCACAAAATACCAACCTAATCGTTCTCTTCGCTCCTCCCAAGACCTCCTGCTCTCAAACTCCCTTGTCACCTCATCCCATGCTCGCCTCCAGGACTTCTCCAGAGCCTCCCCCATCCTCTGGAATGCTCTACCCCAATCCGTCTGATTTTCTCCTACTTTATCCACTTTCAGACAATCCCTGAAAACTCATCTCTTCAGAGAAGCCTATCTGGCCCCCACCTAACAACTGTACATGTATCTTCTCAATCAGCACATCACCCACAGTTATTACCTCTTGTATCTCTTGACCTTCCCTCTTAGATTGTAAGCTCTAAGGAGCAGGGCCCTCTGATTCCTACTGTATCAAAGTGTATTGTATTTCTACTGTCTACCCTCAAGTTGTAAAGCGCTACGTAAACTGTTGGCGCTATATAAATACTGTATAATAATAATAATAAACTACAGAAATTGCCCCTTGATTTTTGCCAGAAATGCAGTGTCCTTGTCATTTCCTGTAAGCTAAATTCAAAGCACTTACAATGTTATCTTCCTTCTGTAAACTACTAATCCCTCTATACTTCATGAAGAGAGGTGTTCAAAGTCCACCCTGGGTGACAGCCATGGCTGCTCCTATAGAGACAGTGGAGGGAGCATAGCCAGACTAGGATAATAATTGTGTTATTTGCAAGACTACCAGGTGAAATCAAATGAAAAGGAAAGCATGGTGAAAGAAAACAAATACAGCTACTACATCTAAAGGATGGTAAGCTGCAATATATTATATTCATATACTACATATTTGTTATTGAGTTCAGATACGTTTTTAAGTCATACTTCAGAAAAAAATGTTAAATTTGCAGCTGAAATGCATACAAGGAAGATGTTCTACTCCCAAAAGGATTTGTAATTCTGTCCATCCAGTCCTGAGAAAAGAGAAGAGGTTGTTCTGCTGTTCAAGTGTGACAATGCTGTGACAGTGCTGCTCCTCTATAGCCCAGATAGCAATGATAACTTGCCACAAATGTGTGCCAGTGTTGAATTGTAAGTCTTGGTAACTTGCTGAACATTTTCACAGTCAAGTTGTACACTTGCAAAAGACCTGAAGCAACAGTTCTAGTTGACACGGCAGGGATCAAAGATGTAAATTCAGCCACAGTATCCCCTGTGGTGGGATGACTATGGCCCAACATAACTAAACCAGAACTTGCAGCAGACTTGCAGCATGTTTGCAAATTAAGTTTATCTGGAGTCATGGAATGCAAACTTGCTATAATAGTGCAACAAACTTGGAAAGCCTGGCAAGTCTAGCAATAGCTTAGCAAGTCATTTTCAAACTTGCAGCTCAATTGCTTGCTATCTGGGAGTATGGTGACTGAGCCCCCCATTCACACAGTTTGACAGTTCCAAATTGAATGACAAGTTGCAGCCCATTGCAATGGAACCGTTCATATTGCCCCAACTCATGTCCCAGTGATTATGAAAAAGATTCCTTCACTACTTTTTACCAATTTCATTGCAACTTGCATAGGAGGAACTTAATACCTGAGAGGAACTTACTAACTGGAAGTAACTTACCTTAATATCTGGGAGTAACTTAATAGTCGGGAGTAACTTAACACCTGGGAGTACCGTAACACCTGGGAGTAACTTAACTTAACACCGGTGAGTACCTTAACACTTGGGAATACCTTAACACATTGGAGTAACTTAGTACCTGGGAGTAACTTAGTACCTGGGAGTAAATTAATATTTGGGAGTCAATTCATACCTGGGAGGAACTTAACATCCGGGAGAAACTTAGTACCTGGTAGTGTAGGATACCAATAGTAAGTCTTATTATCCTCACTAGAATAGAGGATAAAAAGTCCAACAGGAATGGTGATGCCACTCAGTGCACATCCTGCTCCATGTATGCGTTCCTTGATGAGCCAATCGAGTGAGGATACTGCTGTACGAGATGTGAGTGAGTTGTTTCTCTGAAAGCCCAGATCCTGGTCCTGGAGAATCAGGTGGCAACACTGAGAAGCATCGGAAACCTGGAAAGGAGCTTGGACATTACCCAGCAGGTGCTGGCAGGGGCCAGTGAAGAGGAGGTTGGAGACATGGAGGCACAGGAGCCTTCATGTCTCCAACCTCCTGGATGACAACTAGAAGGAGGGGTAGAGGGAAGAATGCTAGGGAGGCAAGTCCTGAGCTGGTACACCCCAACAAATATGCCAGATTGCATGATGCTGGGGATATAAGCTCAGGGGTGGCAGTGCTGGAGCAGGTGACTTCCCCTAGCTGCCCGGGGAGTGACGGCTCCAGTAAGGAGGGAGGCAGAGATGCAGGAAAGGCTAGACAAGTGTTGGTAGAAAGGCACTCAATTATTAGGAGGACAGAGAGGGCAATCTGTCAGAAAGACCGTGGTCGCCGAACAGTATGTTGTTTACCGGCCGCTCAGGTTCGGCATATCGCGGATCGGGTGGACAGATCATTGGGCAGGGCTGGGGAGGACCCAGTGGTGATGGTACATGTTGGCACCAATGACAAAGTGAGTGGAAAGTGGAGGGTCCCAAAAAATGATTTAAGGGACTTAGGGAATAGATTGAGGAAAAGGACCTTCAAGGTCGTTTTCTCTGAAATACTACCTGTACCTCGAGCCACACCAGAGAGGCAGCAGGAGTTTAGGGAACTGAACAAGTGGCTGAGGAATTGCTGTAGGAAAGAGCGGTTCTGGTTCCTCGAGAACTGGGCTGACTTCTCTGTTGGTTACCGACTCTTTAGTAAGGATGGGCTGCACCTTAATGGGGATGGTACAGCCCCATTGGGAAGAAAGATGGCCACAAAGTTGGAGGGGCTTATAAACTAGGTAGTGGGGGTCAGAGGAAGCAATAGCCAGCAGTAAGCATAGGACAGAAGGTAATATTGGAGTCAGTAGTGAAAATACAGTTGTAACTCCTAATCCTGGGGTGAATGCAAGGACAATTCGAAAACAAAGCCCAAGTAAAACTAAGGGGAAGTTAATAAATACAATGCTGTGAGGCACATACAGAAATGCTAGGAGCCTAGCTAACAAAATGGAGGAACTGGAGCTTTTTCATACATCATGGAACACAGAGTCAGACTAACATTCATTACCTGCTGGTTATACTCCATCATTAGGTGAATGGACACTGGTAGACCAAAGGTCTTCAGACAGGCAGTGATCCCCTATATAACCCCTCCCATACAGGAAGTACTTTTGTTTTTTTACCAGTGTCTGCAAGGTGGATGGCACGGTTTGTTTGAGCTCTCTCAGCTCCAGGTCTCTAGTCCCACAAACGGTCCCAAAAATGAATCAAGGGATTGACTGATCAGATCCATTTGACACAGGCTTTTATGCTTAGATAAATGGTACCCGAGCCTCGCAAAGAAGAATCAAGATACTGCAAGGTTTTGCCTTTAACGTGGCCTCTGGGCGCTGGACCCTGCGGAGTGGAAATCCCGGACACTACAGCGCTAAGGCATTTCCTGTAGGGTGCTTTACAGGTCCAGGGGAGTGGACCCTAAACATGAAACTGTACCCAGTCCTTGAAGGTCCAAGTGACAGGAACCCACCTTGAAGGGTGAAGATTGGGCCCTTAGCTTCTAAGTGGCCCTGTGCCTGGACGGGTAAGTGAAACACCTTTATTTTATTATTGTGGGGTGTCCCAGTGATTGTAACAATCAGTCAAGCTAGCTGGACACCTGTGTGCGGTGACCATATGGTGGAGTTCTGGGCTAGCTGTAGGTGTTTGCAAAGTGTACCTTTTTTGCTTGTGTCTGGCTGTTTTTTACCTGTATGATGGCACATGATGGTGCGCCGTTTCACCTTGGTTCGCATTACACACGTGCGTTCACAAGAGCGCCTCTGGGCTCAGCAGTTTGTTTGTTTGGCAGTCATGGCACACGTGGCTTCGCCGCACATGCACCGTAGCCTTTGTCTGGGTGCACGAAGATTCGCGTCGTACGCGAATACAGTCACGCCCACTCGCCAGGACCATGCACATGTTTGCTCACACACGCATAGAACATTCCAGCGCACACCCAGCTTATTTAAGCTGTGCAGGCCAAGCATGTGGTGCTTCCAGAAGGCAGCTGTGGGACACAGAGAAGGCTGAACCACTTGCAGTGGTTCATTTTTCCTTATCCGGGTCACATGAGTCACCAGGTGTTGCTTGGCAGGCTAAAGGTGCTTAGCAGGATTGTTCCATAGGGGCTTGGTGAACCGTATTAAAGGGTCTCCCTTCTGAGGTGCTTTAACTACACCCAAGTACTCCCAAGTGCGGCATTGAATGTCTTCCAAAAAGAGGAGTGGGACTAACACAATAGGGAAGGGCACACCAATGTCATCAGTAGACCCTATGATGACCAATTGAGAAATGCATGCCTGCTCAGTCTCCCTATAAATTTAAAGCAGCCTATGGGGTGGCACAGACAGGGGCAAGGTGCAGGCACCATGGCTCTTTCCTGAGTGGCTCTGTCATGAGTGATGCACAGTTTCCCCACCTCAGTTATCAATTCTGATCATGTCTTCTCTACTTTTTTGGTAGTAAATGTCTATCCATCTGTACACTCTACTCTGCTGAACTGACATTGCTGTAACATATTTGGTAAATGTCTATCCATCTGTACGCTCTACTCTGCTGAACTGACATTAATGTAACATATTTGGTAAATGTCTTCTGCTGTCATATCTTTAAACTTCTATATTTAATGCTAGCTATATAGCAACCACACTACAATAGCAACATTACTGGTGATTGATTCTCAACCCCATTTGGCTTGAGTGATCAAGAGAGGTAATTAGCTTTACGACCCTAGCCTGTGTCTGGTCTGGTATTGGCCATCTCCTCTCCCATATTCAGGTGCCTCAAATCAGACCCTATGATGAACAATTGAGAAATGCATTCCTGTTCAGTCTCCCTATAAATGTAAAGCAGCCTATGGGGTGATGCAGACAGGGGCAAGTCGCAGACACCATGGCTCTTTCCTGAGTGGCTCTGTCACGAGTGATGCACAGTTTCACCGCCGCAGTTTAACGGAAGCAGGATAACTAAAGCTGGATGAAGATACAAGAACTCTGCTCCACTCTGCAAGACGGCAAGCAAACCAGCATTTGACATTTATTTTATATCAAGTCAGATTCCCACTCTATCCACTAACATGCTCCTCATTCTGTTCCTTCTCACATCAGTGTCTTCTATCCTCAAATTATCCTTACTCTACCCCTCCTCTCTACCCTGCAGCATGCACTTATCACCCTCACTCCTACCCACTCCCTACTACTGCACCCATCATCTCCTGCATTTGCTGCACCCACATGCTGGCATAAACACCAGGGCCACTAGATACGTGCGCTCATGCACATCCCACTCCCATCTTGCCTTCCTTGCCCTCCTCCTTCTCCTAGTCTCAGGTGACATTTCTCCTAATCCTGGTCCACCATTTTCCAACTGCAAGCCACATATCCAATACCCCTCCTCCTCTGGCAACCACCGCAATACACTCAGTTTAATTTCTATCCCCCTGCTTCCTCAAAGCAGCCCACCTATCTCATGTGCCCTTTGGAATGCCCGCTCCATCTGTAACAAGCTAACATCTGTACATGACTTCTTCATCTCTTATGGCTTTAACATACTTGCCATAACCGAAACCTGGCTTCAAAATTTGGACTCAGCTTCCCCTGCTGCCCTCTCCCATGGTGGCCTCCATTGGACTCACTCCCCCAGACCCAACAGACAGAAAGGAGGTGGAGTTAGATTCCTTCTATCCCCACAAAGCACCTTCCAAGTCCTTCCTATCCCTCCCTCTCTATCCCTCTCTTCTTTCGAGATGCACTGTATTCGTCTGTTTTCTCCTATTTCTCAAAGGATTGCAGCAATTTATCAGCCTCCTGGACTGGTATCGCACTTTCTTGATGACTTTGCTGCCTGGCTACCCTACTTTCTCTCCTCTGAAATACCCAATACTCTGAAATGGTGACTTCAACATTCCTGTCAATGTTAACAGCCCAACTACAGCTAAACTTCTCGACTTAACCTCATCTTTTGTCCTAACACAATGGACACATACTTCCACTCACTCCAATGGTAATACCCTTGACCTTGTATTCTCCCATCTCTGCAACCATGGCAACCTCACAAACACCCTCTTTCTTCTCTCTGATCACAACCTCATTAGTTTCACTGTATCTTTGCCTCCAACCACCCATCCCTCCAAGCAGCAAACAATTACTTGTAGGAACCTTCGCCACCTTAACCCTTCTCTTCTCTATTCTGCTACTGACCACCTATATGACATAATCTCCTCCCTGTCCTGTCCTGACTTGGCCACCTCTGTCTACAACAGTTCACTCTCATCATCACTAGATGCACTTGCTCCTCTATCCACACGCAGAATCAGGCCCGACCGTTACAACCCTGGCAAACTGACAACCCCTGAAATCTCAAGAGACATTGTCGTGCTCTTGAACGACTGTGGCGTAAAACCAAATGCCTGCAAGACTTCACCCTATATAAATATGCCCTTCTAAAATACAATGCCTGCCTCTATGCTGCCAAACAAGCCTACTTTGTTTCTCTTATTAATACATTGTTATCCAGTCCCCATCGACTCTTCACAACCTTTAACTCTCTGCTTCGTCCCCCTCCCCCTCTACCGACTAACTCACTCACTGCCCAAGAGATTGCCAATCACTTCAAAGACAAAATTGATGCAATTCGTGAGGACACCTCCACTGTGCGTACATCTTCCCCACCCAACATACCTCAAGCTCTCCTCCTCCCATGCTCATCTCCAGGATTTCTCCAGAGCCTCTCCCATCCTCTGGAACTCGCTACCTCCACTGGTCCGACTATCCCCTACTCTTGCTACCTTCAGGTGATCCCTGAAAACTCATCTCTTCAGGAAAGCCTATCACGTTTCCAACTAATCTCCTACCACTTCCATCAGCTCATTCCCCACAGTTACAACCTTTTGTACCACCTGCCCCACCCTATTAGATTGTAAGCTCTTCTGAGCAGGGCCCGCTTAATCCCCTTGTATTTTATTGTATTGTAACTGTATTGTCTCCTTTTATATTATAAAGAGCTGCGTAAACTGTTGGCGCTATATAAATCCTATATAATACTAATAATAATAGTTCCTGATGAACCTAGTCATATCCCTAGTGTTGTATCCCCTGAAAGACCAGAGGCTCCCGGGCAATCTGAGCCGCTGCGCCTATCTGGTATTGTACCTACAGTCATTGCTGCTGCTTCACCCTTTATCACTAAGGATGAATTGTCCTCAGCCCTAGCCGGGCACAGGATTGCCAGCATGATTGCCTCTATCCCGCAGGAAGCATGACAGATCCCCCTTCCCGGAGTCTCCTAGTCTGGAGCAGGAATGGGTTGAGGATGGGGAAGAGCTGAAAGATCAGGATTCAATGGAGTGCCCGGCAGATGAGTCTGCTTCCAAGCAATCTGGACAAGAAGATATCCAGTTGATGTCTGCCTCTCAGTCACAGAGGCTTTTGATCCTGACTCTGACTGAAATGGTTCGTTCTGCCTTTATGTTGCCTCTTGCAGAGGTGACTGAGCCCACCCGATCCTCTTTGGGATCTCTGAGACCTTTTCAGGTCGCACAGACTTTCCTGCTACACCTCCTGTTGGAACAGGCAGTGTATGCTGATTGGGAACATCCTGACAGGACTTTTTGCCTCCTAAAAGGTTTTCCCTTTTATATCCCATGGATGAAAAGTTTGTTAAAAAATGGAGCATGCCAGCCGTAGATGCAGCAGTCTCTTCCTTAAACAAGAACTTAACTTGTCCAGTAGATAACGTACAGGGCTTGAAAGACCCTGTTGACAAGAAATTGGAGTTATTATTAAAGGCTTCCTTTTCTTTGGCCAGTTCAGCTATTCAGCCAGCTGTTGCAGCAATTGGTATTTGCCAGTCTGTAAAGGATCAGGTCAAATGGCCAGATAGGCCTAACCAGGAGGATGATCTGCCTGAAAGTAAGACAGATATTCCTCGAGTGCTGTGTTTTGCTGTTGATGCTTTAAAGGATTCAATATAGCAGGTTTCTTGTCTGACTCTCCTGTCTGTACATATGTGCAGACTTTTATAGCTTAAGAACTGATCATCTGAGCTTCCTTGTAAAAAGTTATTGGCAGGTTTCCTGTTTCATGGGAAACGTTTATTCGGTGATCACCTGGACAAATATATCCAAAAGCTTTCTGGAGGGAAGAGTTCTCTACTTCCTGTGAAGAAAAGCACCAAACGTCCCTCGTTTAAAAACCCAGGGACTGCTTCCTCAAATGTTTCAGCATCAGGGAGGTTCCGCCGCCAACAGGGCGCTAGGGCCAAGGGCAAGCCGCAAGGCCAGGGCCAGAAGAGGCCCTGTGTCCAAAATTCTTTTAAACCCAGCACCAAGCCCTCCTTTTGAGGGGACGCCCCCACTCCATCAGGTGGGGGGAAGGCTGCTGCACTTTGCAGACATTTGGAAAACAACAATTCAGGACGAGTGGGTCAACCTCAATTATATCTTGCGGTTACAAGCTGGAGTTACGAGGGGACCCCTCAGAGGTTTCTAAGATCCAGTGTTCCCTCGGATCCTCCAAAAAGAAACTTATTGCTTCAGCCACTACATCATCTAGTGCATCAAGGAGTGATTATAAAGGTTCCTGTATTTGAAAGGGGCACAGGTTTTTACTCAAATCTGTTTACGGTTCAGAAACAAAACGGGGACACAAGGCCCATTTTGGACCTAAGGTCTCTGAACAAGTATTTATTGATACAGTCCTTTCAGATGCAGTCTGGCCGCTTAGTAGTAACCTCACTCCAGAGGGGAGACTTTTTAGCCTCCATCGATATAAAGGACGGGTACTTACACATACCTATCTTTCAGCCTCCTCAGAGGTTCCTACATTTTGCAGTAGAGGAACGTCACTTTTAGTTTGTGGCTCTACCCTCCAGGCTTGCTACAGCTCCCCTGTTCACAAAGGTCCTAGCAACAGTACTGGGTCTTTTAAGGGCCCAAGGGATCCTGGTGTTTGGGTATCTGGACGACCTCCTGTTCAGAGATCACTCAGTACAGGCTCTACTGTAGAACAGAACATAATATACACAGTGAGGTATTTGAAAAGCTTAGGCTGGATCATAAATACCTAAACCAGGGCTTTATAACAAGACATCCTGTCGGCTTGGAACTGAGGAAGAAAAGCCCTGGATTATCCAATGTACTTATCTCCTCAGGCATGCTTAAGCCTAAACTGTAGGTTGCAGGATCAGAACCTGCGAATAGGAAAATTGTTTCTCCTGGTAACTTGGAGAGTACTGACTAGGGATGAGCTGAACACCCCTGGCAGCAGCAGAACATGCAAACAGGCAAAAATGTTTTTTTTCTTTTAACACCGTTTTTTTGGGAGCAGTGATTTTACTAATGCTTAAAGTGAAACAATAAAAGTGAAATATTCCTTTAAATTTCATACCTGGGGGATGTCTATAGTATGCCTGTAAAGTGGCACATTTTTCCCATGTTTAGAACAGTCCCTGCACAAAATGACATTTCTAAAGGAAAAAAGTCATCTAAAAGTAATAGTGAATTGTCGGGTCTCGGCAATACAGATAAAAGTCATTGAAAAAAATGGCATGGGATCCCTCCAGTAAATTACCAGGCACTTTGTGTCTGGTATGAATATTAAGGGGAACACCGAACCAAAATTAAAAAAAAAATTGCATGGGGGTCCCCCAAATTCAATACCAGGCCCTTCAGGTTTGGTATGGATAATAAGAGGAACCCTGTGCCAATTTTTTTTTAAATGGCGTAGGGGTCCCCCTCAAAATCCATAGCAGACCCTTCAGGTCTGCTATGGATTTTGAGGGGAACCCCACGCCAAAATTTAAAAAAATGGCATGGGGGTCCCCCCAAAAATCCATACCAGACCCTTTTTCAAGCACGCAACCTGGCAGGCTGCAGGAAAAGAGGGGGGACGAGAGAGCGCCCCCCTCCTGAAAGATACCAGGCCACATGCCCTCAACATGGGGAGGGTGCTTTGGGGTAGCCCCCCAAAGCACCTTGTCCCGATGTTAATGGGGACAAGGGCCTCATCCCCACAACCCTTGCCCGGTGGTTGTGGGGGTCTGTGGGTGGGGGGCTTAATTGAATCTGGAAGCCCCCTTTAACAAGGGGACCCCCCGATCCCGGCCTCCCCCTGTGTGAAATGGTAACAGGGTACAAATGTACCCCTATCATTTAAAAAAAAAGTGTCAAAATGTTAAAAAAGACAAGACACAGCTTTGGGACAAGTCTTTATCAAAAAATAAAAATGTCCCACGAAGTCCATTCATCTTCTTCTCTCGCTCCGCCGACGGACCAAAAAAGAAAAGAAAACAAAGCCGCGACCGACCCGCCTCCATGGGAGGCACCCGCTGTATGACACATCTTCGCTTTGATAATTCTTATATAACTGAGGGCGGGGCCACACGGTGACGTTCCCAGGTGACCTGTCCCCCTCTTATGCACAGGGACTTCCCCATGGCTTTTCTGGGGTGTCAGAGGGGGCGGGGTCACCCGGGAACCTCACCACGTGGCCCCGCCCCCTCTGTCAAAGCAAAGATGCGTCATATGGCAGGTGCCTCCCATGGAGGCGGGTCGGTCGCAGCTTTGTTTTTTTTCCTTTTTCGGTCCATCGGCGAGGCGAGAGAAGAAGATGAATAGACTTCATGGGATATTTTAATTTTTTTTCTTTTTTAATGAAGGACTTCTCCCAAGCTGTATCTTGTCTTTTGTACCATTTTGACACTTTTTTTGTGAAAAGGCAGGGGTACATTTATACCCCGTTACCATTTCACACAGGGAGAGGCCAGGATCTTGGCGTCTCCTTGTTAAAGGGGGCTTTCAGATTCTGATAAGCCCCCCGCCTGCAGACCCCCACAACCACAGGGCAAGGGTTGTGGGGATAAGACCTTTGTCCCCATCAACATGGGGACAAGGTGCTTTTGGGGGCTACCCCATAGCACCCTCCCCATGTTGAGGGTATGTGGCCTGGTATGGTTCAGGAGGGGGGGCACTCTCTCATCCCCCCTATTTTCCTGCGGCCTTCCAGGTTGTGTGCTCAGATAAGGGTCTGGTATGAATTTTTTGGGGGACCTCCACGCCATTTTTTTAAAATTTTGGAGCGGGGTTCCCCTTAAAATCCATACCAGACCTGAAGAGTCTGATATGGATTTTAAGGGGGACCCCTACGCCATTTAAAAAAAAATTGGCGCAGTGTTCCCCTTAATATCCATACCAAACCTGAAAGGCCTGGTATGAAATTTGGGGGGACCCCACGCAATTTTTTTTAAATTTTGGTTCGGGGTTCCCCTTAATATTCATACCAAACCCAAAGGGCCTGGTAATGGACTGGGGGGATCCCATGCCATTTTTTTCAATGACTTCTATCTGTATTGTCGAGACCCGACAATTCACTATAGCCGCTATTACTTTTAGATGACTTTTTTCCTTTAGAAATGTAATTTTGTGCAGGGACTGTTCTAAACACGGGGAAAATGCGTCACTTTACAGGCATACTATAGACATCCCCCAGGTATGAAATTTAAAGGAATATTTTACTTTTATTGTTTCATTTTAAGCATTATTAAAATCACTGCTCCCGAAAAAACGTCCGTTTTAAAACTTTTTTTTGCATTCATACATGTCCCTTGAGGCAGGACCCAGGTCCCCAAACACTTTTTATGACAATAACTTGCATATTAACCTTTAAAATTAGCACTTTTGATTTCTCCCTTAGACTTTTAAAGGGTGTTCCGCAGCTTTCGAATTTGCCGCGAACACCCCAAATTGTCCGCTAACAGGCGAACACTCGATGTTCGACTCGAACATCAGGCTCATCCCTAGTACTGTCTACAGATGCCAGTCTAGACAGGCTCACAGCTCAGGGTAAATGGTCAGGGACAGAGCAGACCCTGCCCATCAACATCCTAGAATTACGGGCAGTATGTCTGGCCCTGTGGTCCTGGATTGTGGCGCTTCAGGACTGTCCCATCAGGGTTCAGTCCCACAATGCCATGGCAGTGGCCTATATAAACCACCAAGGCGGTATCAGGAGTCGTTCAGCTCTGAAGGAGGTGAACTACATACTAGCCTGGGCAGAGGGACATGTGCCAATGATATCGACAGTCCATATCCCAGGAGTAGAGAACTGGAAGGCAGATTATCTCAGCCGCCAGCAGATCTGCCCGGGGAATTGTCCCTACACCCAGAGGCGTTTCCAGGAAATTTTCCAACGTTGGGGATGGCCAGAGGTTGACCTACTGGCATCCAGGTTCAATGACAAGCTACAGCAGTTTGTGTCTTGAACAAGATATCCTCTGGCAATTGGAGCAGATGCTCTGATATTTTTTTGGAGCCAGTACTCCCTGGTTTATGCTTTCCCTCCGATCCCTCTCCTTCCACATCTGTTGCTCAGGATTCAGAGAGAGGGGGTTCCAGTCATTCTGGTGGCACCAGCCTGAACCAGAAGACTGACTGACGATAGACAGGCCATGGATGCTTGCACGTCACCCCGATCTATTGTCCCAAGGTCCTATATTCCACCCCAATTTACAGTCTCTAAATTTGACGGCATGGCTATTGAAACCAGGGTGTTAAAGGATCGTGACATCTTGGGACCAGTTATCAGGAACCATGAATCAGACCGAGACAGATGTATAGTTAAATCACACTTGTATAATAATAATAATAATAATAATAATAATAATAAGGTAAACAGAGTAAGCGTAGTCAAAACAAGCCAGAGTTCAGTAACCGGATCGGGTAGTCAGCCAAGCAAATGTCAGAGAGCCAGAGATAAACTTAGTAGTACAGCAAGCAGGTTTAGGAGCCAGAAGAAACGTCAGCCGAGCAAGTCTTCAACAGGAACGTAGGAGAAAGTCTCTGTGATGTTGACAAAGGCGAAGGCAGAGATCAAGTGAGCTGGACGACTTTAAGTAGGCAGGACTGACGAGCAGAATCAACAACAGCTGGGTAACTGTGGAGAGAGATGGGAGCTGGCAATTAGCTGACAGCTAAGCGGCCAGCTCAGAGAAGGAAGGGCTGGGCCCAGCCCTGACACCAGTGGTGTCTACTCTAGTGAATGCTAGAAAAGCTGTCACTAGGAAGATTTATCATAAGGTCTGGAAGACTTATATTGCTTGGTGTGAAGCCAGAAAATGGCATCCTCAGAAATATGTGATTGGGAGAATTCTCTCTTTTCTGCAAGCAGCTGTGGAAATCAGATTGGCTTTGAGTACAATCAGAGGTCAGGTTTCAGCCCTATCCATATTCTTCCAAAGGCCTTTAGCCTCCCATTCACTGATCCAAACCTTTATGCAAGCGGAGACTCACTTGCTTCCCCCATTAGGTCACTTATGTGTCCTTGGGACTTGAACTTGGTGCTGTCTGTGTTACAGAAACAACCATTTGAACCTATTAAGGAAATTCCATTAGACTTGCTGTCACGCAAGCTTCCTTATGGCTATCACCTCGGCTAGAAGGGTGTCGGAGTTGGCGGCCCTTTCATGCAGGGAACTGTACTTGATCCTTCACCATGACAGAGTCGATTTATGACCTGTTCCATCCTTTTTGCCAAAGGTGGTATTGGCCTTTCATTTAAATCAAGATATTATTTTGCCTTCTTTTTTCTCTCAGCCTCGTTCGGCGGAAGAGAGACAACTGCATTCTTTGGACGTTGTCCGGGCAGTCAAGGATTATCTGTCTAGATCTGCGGAGATCCGAGGATCGGACTCTTTTTTTGTTTTACCAAAAGGACCCAAGAAGGGGCAGGCAGCTTCCAAAGCTTCCATTGCTAATTGGGTCCGACAATTGGTCATTCAAGCCTACGGTCTGAAACATAAAGCTCCTCCCTTTAGGGTGAGAGCTCATTCTACCAGGGGTGTAGGAACCTCCTGGGCTTTTTGCCATCAGGTATCTGTGGCTCAGATTTGTAAGGCTGCTACCTGGTCTTCAGTGCATATGTTCACAAAATTTTATCAAGTGGATGTTCGAGCAGCCGAGGATTCGGCTTTCGGCCGCAGTGTACTGCGGGCTGCTGTATAAGTTCTGATGGCTATTGTTTGGCAGGGTGTCTCCCTCCCCTCAAGGCTATTGCTCTGGGACGTCCCAGCAGATAATGAATATTAGCCTGACTCTGTGTCCCATGATGTATGAAAAAGAAAATAGGATTTTTACGTCATACTTACCTGTAAAATCCTTTTCTTTGAGTACATCATGGGACACAGAGATCCCTCCCCTATTTTTTGAGGATTTAGTGCTTGCTACAAAACTAAAGTACTTCCTATATGGGAGGGGTTATATAGGGGATCACTTCCTGTCTGAAGACCTTTGGTCTACCAGTGTCCATTCACCTAATGATAGAGTATAACCAGCAGGTAATAAATATTAGCCTGACTCTGTGTCCCATGATGTCCTCAAAGAAAAGAATTGTACAGGTAAGTATGACGTAAAAATCCTATTTTTACATGAGGAGGACTTAGAGTTTGTGGGAATAACTGAAACTTGGTTTGACAGCTCACATGATTGGCTGGCAAATATCCAGGGATATTCCTTGTATTGGAAGGACTGCAAGACTAAAGGGGTGGTGTATCTGTTACTCTGCGACTGCGGTTCATTCTATGTGGGCAAAACTAAGATTAAACTATGCTCTAGGATGTTGAAACACATCTGGAGCATGAAAAAATGTAATCCAGACCTCCCCCTGGGAAGACACGTAATATCCTTGCACAATGGCACCTTTCCGAGAATCAAGTTTTTTGTTCTCGATAGAGCACATCCAAGTGCAAGGGGGGGGGGGGGGACTGGAACAAAACTATATTACAATGAGAATTGAAATGGATTTTCCTACTCCAGGCCACAATCTTTCCAGGTCTAAATGAGGCAGTCAATTACAAGCCCTTCCTTGAAGGGTTTGCATCTGGAGCCCAATGTGTATTTACACATTCCTTTTTGTTTGCGTTATGACCTTCTAGGGTATAACCCACCATGGGACAATCAAAGCTTTGTATTTTCACTTCTATCTGTCTCAATCACCTCTCGCCTTTTTTTCTATATGATGTAACATCTTTTATGTATAATATAAATTTAAAGATATGGGGATATCTATTGTGATTGAGAAGTGTATGTCAACGCTTTGCCCTATGATTGTGTTCATATTTGTTCATATATGGTTGTTGCTATATGTACACAATGTGTATATTTGTATGCTTTTGAGAACAAAATCAACTCCAATTCTGCTTTTCTGTTCCTTTTGTCTTTTTTATTTTCTCTTTTCCCCCCTTTTTTCCCCCTTTCTTGTTCTTCACTATTCTTTTGATTTATTTTTGGTAGTGGGATTCAGATTGGGTCATGCAATCGATCTGCGTGCAATTCCGACACGCATGGGCCATTCTGGCTCATGGGAGTTTTTGATCAAGAGATACTTCACTGATCTACCCCCTCGCCCATTCAGCAGTTCCCTTGCGGCCCCCTATGTTTTGGGTGGGCTTCACATCATCCCCTTGTCCTTGGTGTTGATGTGTGTTTTCCTTAACATCTATGTCTCATCCTCCACAGCTGTATAGACTGGCAAACTAGCTGCCTGTCTTTGTGCAGGCGCTGTCTGCCGGCTTGGAGATGTATGTTATTTCTTCTCATCTCCTGCGTCGCATGCTGTGGTCCCCCTGGGCGACCATGCGTGCGTGCCGGTGGGAGCATAACGCATAATGTCACTCCTCCCGCATCGCCATCTTGGATGTGGGCAGGGGTGGCGGCATGCGGTGCGCACTCGGGGGACCGCTGTTTTCAGCACACACGCATGTGTGGGTGATTACCATCACCCACACCCGCTAGGAGGGTGTGACATTTTGATAAGCCCCTATATATAAGGAGCACTATTAATGGTTCAATTAGGTCTGTGGCTTTCGATGAGGCAACACATCAGCGGCTTATATGGTCTAGGTAATTGCTTTTTTTGATATACCCTCTACACTGACAACTGTTTAAATTTTGTTTGGCTAAACAGATAGCACCCTTACCCTATGTACTCCTTCTGTCATTTTTAGATTGTAATATCTTTGGATGTGTCCAACTGTGGGTCGCTCAGGGCCTTTTCTGGCTATTTTCTAAGCTACCGGTTATATCTCCTATATGGACTTAGTGTTGTCCTCATCTATATATACACAGCACCTTTTGAGGTATATATATATTTACTTATGGTTTTCTTTAGTTCTATAAGTACTTCTGCTGATCCCCATGCCAACCTCTTTGCGTGAGGATATGCTGGCAAAAATTGGCCAGCGTATCCTCACATATTTTTCATTCTTTCTAAAATGAAAAATATAGCTACTGATTTCAAAAGCCGTTGTCTCTTTTTTACATTCCTAGCCCTCTGCTGATGCAGTCCCGGGGTGCACCCAGGTGATCACTACGCTCACGCCCCACATCAACCAGGAAGCCTTTCTTTTAACTTTCGTTGCTGCACATGCATTTCTTCCTTTGGCCTATCTGGCCATTTTCTATCCACTGTTTTTGGACTCCGAAGTTTTAATGTACATGTGAGTATATGAGCAACGCATATAATTCTGTCTTTGCTGTGTTCCATCTTTTGCCACTGGATGGACAATAAATGCTGACTTAATGTATGATGTTGTTGAAAATGTGTATCTTTTGTATTTTAGATTGCTACATATAATACTATTTGCATATCGGACTATCCCTGAAGAAGGAGTTTATGATACTCCGTAACGTGTAGGACACACAAATGCATATGATTCTTTTATATGTTTACAATTTGAGTGCATATGTGCTTGGTCAAAACTGAGAAATATATACACTCGAAAGCAATTTGTACAGACACTTTAATGATATGGTTGTATGATATGTATATTACTATTTTTTGATAATTGTTTTTGATAATTGTTAAATAAAATTACTTTATACTTTTTTACCAATCAAGTGTCTCACAGTCTATGACTATAAAGTCCCACCCCTAAGGGGATAACTTTTGTACTATATTCAATTTGGGATGTTGGCTGATGTACAGCAGATTTAATTTCTTAACCTCCACTTTTTTGATATCCTTGTATTGAAAAGACAGGGAAGGTAGAGGGGGAGGGGTGTGTCTATATATAAAAAAATGTGCAAGGGTGGTAGAGAGGAGCGACATTGTGAATTAAAGGCCCGTGATTTCATGAATGTCTTACAGGACAACTTCATGTCCCAATTGGTTGATTCCCCAACTACTTCTTCTGCCTCTCCCAGTCTGGGTTCTGTACAGGGGACAGTAGGCTAACGTCATGTCAAACTGATGTACTTCCACTAGTGGCATATAAGAAAATATATTTAAAGTGGCTCTGTCACAAAAAGTTGAAAGGTACTTAGTAAATGTACCTGTAAGGAAGAGAGTAAACACAGCATTTACCTCTCCTGCTGTCAGCACCACCTAACACCACTCCAGTGCTTGATATTCCTTAGAAGCTGAAACTTAATTTGGTTGTTCCTGTGCCACTTAAAGAGGAAGTAAACCTTGATGGGTATTACTTCCTCTTTGTTTCCCTGCAAAGGTAAAGCATAATGGGCTACTATGCATCGCATAGTAGCCCATTATGTGACACTTACCTGCAGGAGAAGCCCGTGATGTCCCCGTCTTCCTCGCTAGTAGCGAGCGTCTATTCTTCACCTCTCTTCGTTCCGGGGCCGCGAACTCTGGCTCTGTGACTGGCCGGAGTCGCGTGATGTCGCGTGATGTCACTCCCGCGCATTCGCGTGCGGGAGCCGCCTTTAATGTCTTGACCCAAGTTAGCGTGCCATTAATGGCATGACCTGAAAGCGTGCCCTTTCTAACTCTGGCGCATGCGCAGAAGAAATCGCCCTATGGCAATTTGCAAATATCTCCTAGACTGTGCAGGTCTGGGAGATATTTCAAGCACCTACAGATAAGCCTTAATCTAGGCTTACCTGTAGGTTAAAGTGGTTGTAAAGGGTTTACAACCACTTTAACTGCCCTGAAAGTGACAGGTGTTTAAACACATGTAAAAGTAGGTCAGCAGAATCCTAGTGACAATGCAGTGGCTGCATTTGACCTGGTTTGTGTTACATTTTTTGAATGCAGGAGATCCTATGAAGGTTTATTTAGATTGCAGGCAAAGCAGAATAAATGTAACCTTTTTGTTTGCAATCAAACAGAACTGTGATTAAATCGACATGAGCCATAAGGTAAATAGGTATGAGTAGTTTACAAATTACAGTACACTCACAAGCTCTAAATTAATCAACAAAACTAAAAATAAATACATTTTGAAAAAATCGCCATGACTTCTAGAATATGCTATACACGACCCATTCCAATGGCACAAATATATTCAGATATATTCAGAAATCAAGGTCATGTCACCTGAAGTTCAGACTCAGTCTATTCTGATCAGGAGCTATGAAGCGATACAAGGCCTACTGTAAGTCACCTAAGTGAATTTTTAGATAGGCAAGGCGTTTTTTGACATTGCACTTTTTTCTATATTCAATACACAATTAATATTGAATGAGCTCATTTTTAATTCATGCTTTCCAGAATTATAGGTCAGAAGTCTGTAAATGGTAGACTTGCTTGATCATTCGTGATTTTATTCTTCCTTGGCTATTGCATCCATAATTTCTGATGTGTTAAGAAGCCTTTGTTGTTTCTAGCACGAATAAACACAACCCTAGGTTTGATATGAATTATTGTATAATCACAAAGAGTAGGATTATATATTTACACATGTTTAAATTACTAAGAATGGCAAGCACTGAAGCATGTTTAAATTATATTTGGTAAAAATAACACATGCACGCCTAGGTAGGGGAAGTGACAAAGTTATATAAATCATAGACTTAAAATATTTTTTATATTTCGGTTTATAAGCACAGTTGATCAAGCTTATATTTATCTCTAAGATAAGTACACTTTCTTTGCTTTGCAGTTATAATATTTTGGATGGAAAGTGTTGTATTGTATTCAGTACTTATTTAATGTATCTATCAAACCAGAAAGCTTGACTGTTTTACTAGTCAAGATAATTGTAATTCTGTTCAGCCACTCTTGTAATTCACACACATCTGTCACACTAAGCAACCACTTATACAGCTTCCCACATTTAAAGTTTTTGTAAACCTCAGACATGCAATATGAACAAAGCATATCCCTCTATAGTGTGTACTTGTCTCTATCCAGGGCATTAAGTTTAATTTCTCTCTGCTGCTTCCTGCTATCAGCAGCATGAGTCACCTCTGAAAAGTTTTCCTGACCCCAGGGGGTAAAAAGGCGACAGGTAAGGGAGCTCCAGCACACAACCTATGATTGACAGCCGCAGCTCTGTTCCTGTGTGCTGTGTGAAAGCAGGTCTGTCCCTTCCCTCCAATCAGCTCTCCCACTGAGCTCTGCATAGTGTAAATTCAGCTCTCGTTCCCTACTTTCTGAAATCTCAGGAAAGCTGTATAAATTTTGCACTTTGCATGGATATGCTGCAGATAAACAGGTACACCTTATATAGGAGGATTTGTTTAATCTCTGTGTATCACATGAGGCCAGTCATTGGGTATATGTAAGGGTTTACAACCACTTCAATGGGCAAATCCAACAGTACCAGATTCTGTTGGATTGTAAAGTCAACAAGAAGAGTTTTCAGGGCTTGTCTCTTTGCAATTGTCACTAATGAGAGTAAGGAAGATTGTTGGTATGAGTTACTATGGAAGGTTGTGCCTCTAGCACCACCTGTAAAAGCCTATATTTCATTCTGTATTACTGAAGCCAGACATAATATCTGTCTGAGGGCCCTTTAGAGTGTGTGCTGGCAGAGGTTGGTGGATGTGATTAAATACTAAGCAATCAAAATATATGCTAAGCTAATTGCCACAAGAATGGTTGATATTCTACCCCAACTTATCCATCCTGACCAATCCGGTTTCACTAAAAACAGACAAACTACTGGCGCCACTTGTAGACTCATTAACATTATCCACATTGCCAACCAGGAAAAAACACCTTCTCTGCTCCTGGCGTTGGATGCAGAGAAGGCTTTTGAAAGAATACATTGGACATATCTGGCCCACACACTCTCTGCCTTTGGATTCCAGGGCTCAATCTACTCAGCCATAATGGCACATTACACCCTACCATCTGCACAGGTGTTCACAGTAGGGGCCTTATCTAACCCTTTTCCGATAACAAATGGCACACGACAGTGTTGCCCCCTCTCACAGATCATTTTTAACCTACTGATGGAACCATTGTCAATTTACATACGCTCTTACCCTAATATCTCTGGTTTTGGGGTGAATAATACCATGCACACTATCAGCTTTTTCGCGGACAACATCATTTTAATGTTGACTGATGTGGAAAGATCCCTAGCTTCAGTACACGATTGACTTTATTCAACAAGGTGTCCTACTACAAAATTAATGACTCCAAATCTCATATCCTAGACCTGGGTGTCCCTAAATCCATCAAAAAGAAAGCTGAAATTCTCACTCAACTAAAAGGATGGTTCCCATCCGCCAACAACACACTATGGGTAGACCTAGAATGCTCTCAAATACCAGGGGATAACCTGTACAATTTTATACTAACAAACTGTTTTCGTAAAACCTCCCATTCTTCACTTTCCCCCACTATTAAAGCAGCAATAGTAGCATGGCAACATTTCTCAGACTTACCGTTTGAGCATACAAAATGTACTAATATCTCAGTCCCTATTCTTAGTTTATCACATGTAATATCTGACATCAATATCGCAACTTGGGCAAACAGAAGTATATCAACAGTAGAAGATCTATTAATAGGCCCTTCTATTAAAAATTTCCGATCCCTACAAATTGAATATGCTATCCCTAACCAAGACTACTATATGTACTTACAGGTTCAACACTTTCTACATAACAACAAAAATACAACACTATCACTACCATGGCGTATTGTACAATTCTATAAAAGAACATCCACTAAAAGAAAGGGCATATCCCTATTCTACTCCATGCTCAACCAAAAGGATGCTTTTGCCAAAACTGTTCCTTTTAAACAGTGGGAAACAGATTTTGGGGCAAATTATCTACCCTCCACTTGGCAAAAAGCCCTATCCACCACCTATGCATCGATTAAAGGCACCAACCTGTGGGAATTAACCCAGAAAATAACTCTGAGGTGGTACTTAATGCTTCAGCGTATAGCTAAATTTGCTCCTCAAGCTTCTCCAGGATGCTGGAGACGATGTGATGAAGTGGGATCACTGTTCCATACATTGTCGGAATGCCCCTTCCTGGCCTCGTTCTGGCGGGAAATATCAAGACTGGTCAACCAAGTCTTAGTGATTTCTATTTCTCTATCCCCGGGATTATCACTATGTTCACTGGGAATTGACACCATCCCTAATCAGCTGAGGACCATATTAGTACATATTCTCCTAGCGACTCGACTGACACTGGTTAAACATTGGAAAGACAATAACCCCCCTACAGTAGGCTAATGGCCACTGACACAAGGACACTTATCCTCCCACTGACACAGGGATTTGAATAAGGAGAAGTCCATAAGCAGGTTAGGTTAATGATATGTGGCTCAGATAGGAAGAGGAGGATATCATCTGCAAAGGCCGCCAATTTAGAAGTGGTACCCGAGATCTGAATACCCTTTATATCCGCATTTGCCCGTAAGCGGTAAGGGTTTTAGGGTCAGAACCAGAATGAGAGGGGACAATGGGCAGCCCTGTCAGGTCCCATTTGATATATGGAGGCATCCAACAGGTGGCTATTGATCTGAACTCTTGCTGTTTGGGTGGCGTATAAGGATAAAATAAACTGAAGCATATGATCACGGATCCCAACTGCTTGAAGTGCGGCAGTCCTATAGTCGCGGGCCACTCTGTCTAATGCCTTCTCTGCATCCTGGAATAAGTATAATAATACTAATAAATGAAGATATTTCTTTCAGAATATTATCCATAACCTCTCTGCCTGGGATAAAGCCCATCTGATCTCATGAGATGAGTTTGGGGAATAACGGCAGCAGGTGGTTAGCCAGAATTTTTGTGAAAATTCCAAGGTTCACGTTTAGAAAAGAAATGGGCCTATAGGCGCATCCGCAGAGGTTCTTAAGACGGCCATGACCCTCTAGAGCTCCGCTCCACCACGGCCCAGTGAAAGCCTCCCGTAGCCCTCAGAGTGCCCACCTGACCGCTCCACCTGGACGAACGAGCGGTGGAACACTCAGGGAATGGTCGGATGTCCTCAGCATTTGCCAGGAGAAGCCTCACCAGCCAAATGAACTCCGCCCCAGGTTGCTCAGCTACGCCAAAATGGCAGCCGCTCCATGAGGGAGAAACAAACGCTGCAGCCGAAGAGTCCATAGCAGATCAGGACGCTGCTCCACCACTCTCCCCAAGTACAGCTAACTCCTCACTGTATAAGGCACCCTCTCCTACTTCCACCAAATCCCTGCTGAGGAGCTCACTGCCAGGGTTCCCTACAACCCCCATTCAGGACCCTAATACAGGCCTATTAGACTATAATGAGGAAGGCTGTGACATGGCCCCGGCTCCCACAGACATTCCATCTATGATGGCTGCTTTTTCACAGATGCTCTCCTGAGGCCTTGCACAGAATGCAGCCCAAATTACCTCCTCTATTCATGCAGATCTGGATGAGGATAGAGATCATTGAAAAGAAGGCTGACCAGTCTGTTGCCAGGATCAACCAAAATTCGGCCAGGATCCATGATATACAGGATCAACTGGAAACCGCCCTTTCCAAGATCGATGACCTTGAGAACAGGTCAAGAAGGTACAACTTCAGGATTAGGGGGCTCCCCGAATCGGTGAAGGATGTCCAGCAGGCGGTCAAAGCCCTTATCACAGGGCTTATTCTAGGTATTGCAGACCACCGCCTGGAACTCAACAGAGCCCACAGGGCTTTGCAGCCCCCCGCGCTGACGGCCTTCCCAGAGACATTATAGTCAAACCCCACTACTATTCGGTGAAGGAGGAGGTTATGAGGAAATCGAGAGGGGCAGCCGCCCTCACTATTCTGGGACACACAGTCCAAATATTCGCTGACCTTTCACCCTACACAGTGAAAAAGAGAAGGTCACTTAAACCACTGCTCCAAATCCTACAGCAGAAGGAAATCGCATATCGGTGGTCTTTCCCTCTCCACCTGAACTTTTCCAACAGAAATAAGGGATATGGCTTTTCGTCCTTTGTAGAAGGTGAATGTCTACTGCTTCATCTTGGCCTTCTCTCTCAGAAGCTTCCTCCCCCACCGCCTACCAAGGGACCCTCTTCATCGTCAAAGAGACCACCTCCTGCAAGCCCCCTACAACCCAACTGGCTGACACAAAATTCTAAGCGGTCGAAAGAGACACTGCCTACTTGACCGGTCTATCCTCATTCCTGAACCAGGGCCCTGGTTTGGGACGTCCATTTTCACCCGTCCTGGGCTTCACCCCCTACCTCTAAGTTGGCTGCTATCCCTCTAGTACACTTTCCCCAAGGGTCTAGCCTTGACATTGTTTCGAGTTCCCTTTCTTATAGTTATCTTAGGCAGGCTTAGTTGTGACCTTGTCTTTAGGGTGACAGCCAGGGTAGCAGGGTCCAGTATAAAAGCCCATGTTTTAGACCCGGAAGGCTGGTACTACTTGAATTTTCGCATTTCTATCGTGGCTTCCATGTTAATCAACCTGTTTCTCCAACAAAATATGTTTTTATTATACACATATGTTTTCCGTATTTAGCTGTGTTGCCGTTAAGACATGGTATACCCCTAGGCCCATAGTATAATTCAGTTTCTCTAGCAACTCGGACGCCCTCCTTCATGATCTCATGGTCAAGTGGGGTGGAACCGAGGATGGGTTCTGGGGTAATCGAAAATCCCTACTTGGGACAGGCCTCACCCGGGGCCCCCCGATCACCGAGGGGGTCTTCTGGGTGGGAAGCAGGCCTGGGGGGGAGGTCCCGGTAACACACTGCTCCTCCTTTTATAGTTTCTGAGGGCGCTCTGTTTATTGAATGTAATCAATATTTATCACAAGCGGGCAGGTCATGGTGGGCCCATTGCACTTCCACTAGTCTCCGAGGGCATATAATTGCCTCTCAGGGATGATTCGGAGACCCTGATTCAGGGCACTCCAGTCATCTCAGGCTGTGGGATGGGCGCTGGCAGGTCCATGCCTAACCCGGGGGTGGGGGGGCCCCACATTTCAATGCTCCTTTTGCCGTTATAACATGTTTGAAGGCATCCACTTAATATTCTCTCTCTTCTTTGCTTCCCTCTCATCCTCCCTCTCTACTACCCTTCTCCTCCCATTCAGGATCTCCAGAAATTCCCAGATACTCCAATACAGGACACGGGAGCTGGTTCACCACCCGGATTGCCCACCCCCTTCAGAATCTTCGCTGAGGGAAGGTAGGAAATACGTCAGACACGAGATATTCTCCCCTCTGATCCATGGCTGATATAAGAACCCCAACACCCACAATTAAAGTGATCTCCCACAACACACAGGGCCTCAATTCCCCAGTCAAATGCCGGAAATTTTTCCAACTATATCACGACATGAATGCGGACATCCTTTTCTTACAAGAAACACACTTCCCTGTCTCCTACAGACCCTCTTTTCTAAACCAGCGTTACTCACAATTTTTTCTCGCATCAGCGGATAACAAAACTAAGGGAGTGGCCATCTGCTTCTCCAAACAGATCAAGTCGGAGATAGTCTCTGATCCCCAAGGTCGACACCTCTTAATCTCGGGCACCATAGATGGGGAAACATACACATTCATATCGTATTATGCACCCAACAAGGGCCAAGCAAAATTTTTTGACTCACTTCTACACACCCTGCAAAAACACTTCAAGGGTACGGTATTCATGGGAGGGGAATCCAACGTTGCATTTGATTTTTCCTCTGACAAAACGGCCGGAGGGACAACCAGACCTAAGCGCCCCTCAAAACAGAGCACAAAAATAGCTCTCCTGCTCCACAAGACGGGGCTTGTAGACATATGGAGAGAGCTTAACCCCGGAGCGAAAGATTATACTCACTTCTCAGCGCCCCACAACTCATATGCCAGGATAGACCACATTTTCACACACTAAAACGATCCCACTGACCCTGACATCTAAAATCAAAGACCCCTATCAGACCACTCCATTGTGACTCTAGCCACACGCAGAACTGTGGGTGCCCTAGGCCCTTCCAGGTGGCATCTCAACAAGGCCCTACTGAGTGACCCGATACAATGCACGTTGATAGAACAATCCATGAAAGAATACTTTCTTGAAAATGACAATGCTGAGGTGTCCCCAGCGATGCTGTGGGCTGCCCACAAAACTGTACTCAGAGGCAAGCTCATTCAACTTTCCTCTAAGATTAAAAAGGAGCACAGGGCAGACCTGCTGAAATGCACGGAGGAGTACCAATCCCTAGCTAAGTCCCACAAAAGGAACTCTACTCCCGCAACCTTGGCACAGCTTGATACAGCTCGAGCCCACCTTAATCTAGCCCTCACAACGGCAGCCGAGAAACACCTCAGATGGACCGGGGCTAAGTTTTACTCCCAAAAGGACAGAATAGGCTCCAAATTGGCAACTAAACTGACCCCCAAAAGCCGCACGCTAGCCTTTCTAAAACTTAGATCCCCAACTGGAAACCTGACCCAAAACCCAGCCAAAATAATGGACTCCTTTTTGAAGTTCTATTCTGAACTATACAAGTCCGACCCTTCGTCCTCTCCAGCTCTCAAGACAGCCTTCCTAGACACCCTCCCCATCCCCTCCTTAGCCCGTGGCCACAGAGATCTTCTAGAAGACCCCTTTACCTCTAAGGAGATGTTGGACACCATTAAATCCCTCAAGCTGGGCTCCTCTCCTGGGCCGGACGGCTTCTCGACAGGTTATTATAAAAAGTTTGGCTCTGGCCTGTCACCCTACCTGATGCGATTCTTCAACTCTCTCAGGATGGAACTACCGCCCGTTCTCGCTCATCAATAATGCGGTAGTTCCCGGTTTCGCTTGTGTCCTTCCCTGGTTTGTGGATGACCGAGATATATGCACCATACGCCCGGGCCTAGGAGATGGACATGGAAATATCTTGGGAACCAGTGGAGTGGTCACAGGCTTTCCAACGCTCCTATAGGGGTATTCTTAACATCTCCCTGATAGAAGCAAACCTCAAAATTCTAACCAGTTGGTACTACATCCCCTCTAGGCTGGCAGTGATCTACCTGGAGGCGTCTCCCCTATGTTTCAGGGGGTGCGATCTGGAGGGCACAATGTTCCACATTTGGTGGACATGTCCCCGAGTTAGGTTCTACTGGAAAAAAGTATTTCACACTCTGAGGAAGATAACAGGAACCACAGCCTCTCCAGATCCCTCCATTGCCCTTCTGAACCGCAAAATCCCTTAAATTCCTAAACACCTGCAAACACTTACGTTTTACATCCTCCTGGGAGCGAAAATAACGCTCGCAAGGGCATGGAAGACTCCCACTGTCTCCTTCAGAATGGCAAAGTGAAAAATATCCTGGATAATGGCGCAAGCACACATATTGGCAAACCTGCTGGTCAAGGTGTGAAAATTTGAAGCTATATGGGAACCCTGGGCAGCACATTGCAATATTTCCCTCTGTCCGGGCATCACGAACGGTTGAATGGTTGATCCTGGATCTTTACCCCTCCTTCGTCCTCCCTCTCCTTCTACTCTCTCTGTCTGGGACACCCTGCTCCCACCCTACTCCATGTATAAGAAGGGGAAATCGCTCCCCTCCTCTATGTAGCGGATAAGGTTGCACGCAGACTAAAGCACTGAGCTTAAAACAGCAATTGGGCTCCCGATTCTTCTCCTTTGATCTTTTCTCCATGATGCCTGACTCTGCAGTGGTCCAGGCTGGCTCCTCATACATACGCAGACTAAAAAGTCTAAGAATAATGTGGAACAAACACAGGAGTCCACTACTTAGATAGCACAATTATCACTTAAATCATTAAGGCCTGGTGGTGAGGTGGCTCATAAGGCCTTACGAGCCACCTCACCACCAGGCCTTAATGATTATATCAGCTACCGTCCATTCTTAGAAGGGTTTACATCCGCTGTCTGGGAAGGAGTGGGTTAAACACTTCAAGTGATAATTGTGCTATCTAAGTAGTGGGCTCCTGTGTTTGTTCCACACTATTCTTAGCCTTTTTAGTCTGCATATGTAAATCTGATTCTCACTCCTCCTTAAATTACCCTATATACTATGAACATCCCAGTGTCTATTTTCAATTAAGCACTACCCATAACGCTATGGTAGTGGAACCATTTTTCCTCTGTAGAAGGTCCCACTATATTATCGCTCATTTTTCTCATTTGCTCTCCAGATGATCGTATATACTTGGGCTATGTATGTCTATAATGATTCTATATGTTATATTTTTCTGTTTTCACTAGGTGGCGGCCTGCCTGGGGGAATATCTAAATATATAAACTCGCGCTGATGGTGTGAAACATCCCAGTGTCTATTTTCAATTAAGCACTACCCATAATGCTTTGGTAGTGGAACCATTTTTCCTCTGTAGAAGGTCCCACTACATTATCGCTCATTTTTCTCATTTGCTCCCCAGATGATAGTATATACTTGGGCTATGTATGTCTATGCCTCTAATGATTCTATATGTTATATTTTCCTGTTTTCACTAGGTGGCGGCCTAGGGGGATATATAGGGACAAGTCACCAGCAGCCTTTCAATCTGAGGAACAATATACAGTCAGTGACTCCTTTGGAGCATTTATTCTGGCAACTTGACACATGTTTTCCATTTTCTATTCCTACCTTTCTTTTTTCTTTTGAAATCTCTCATATTATGTGCGAGCTATTGGCCATAATCACCGTGGATCCAGGTTGGTCTTATGCTGGGAGGCATAGCACCGCCCCCCTGATCATGGGGGAGGTGAACTGCGTACCAGTTACGTCTGTTGTGCCAATACTATGCGCGCACTCTCTTGTCATTTGCTCGTACATGCGCGATCGTGGCAAGTCAGTGCGCAGGCGTGGGTATTCAGTGCCATCATACAAATAGATCCCCGCTCTGTCAGTCTGACAGGCACTGCAGAGCGGGGGAGACGCCAACCATGCAGACCTGTTACAGTAAATTATGTAAGTACACTTATCTTGCTGGCTCTCACTGTCTATTTTTTAGCAGTCTGCTGGACGACCATGTAGGTTTAGATTTCTAAATGCCCCTTAAATAGCTCTTTTATCCCCCTAAGGAAGACAGATGGCGTTAAATGACTCTTTGGGACTATCTAGCGATCCGGAGCCTCACTGAAAGCTTTTGATAGTTATTTCTTTAGATGTCTACACAGTATGTATTGGTAAATGTATAATTATCTTTTGTGTCCCTATCCCATTTAGACTTTGACCACTATACCTATGAGGGCTCTATACACTTTATGGTCTAGTTACAGTCTTTAATGACTCTATAAACATTACAAGCAGCAGTCATTCCTGTTTTCTCTCTCTTCTCTATTTTTCTTCTTTTCTGTTTTTTTCTGCTTTGCGATTATCGCAAGCAAATTTCTCTACTTTTTGCAACTCTAACATTGTGTCTTGTCATTGCCAGATCAGCTATATTACTGGAATATAGTTGCTGTGGCCTTTCAGACCAATAAAACACAGGAAGGTTTCGTTCCAAGATCCTATTGCTGGGGAGGTGAACTGCGTTCCAGTTACGTCTGGTGTGCCGATACTATGCGCGCGCTCTCTTGTCATTTGCTCGTACATGCGCGATTGTGGCATATATATAGGTTTATAGGTTGGCGTCCATCTATACCCCCATTGGGACAGTTGCCTCATCCATTTTCTTTATGGAATCATTTTACATGGTATGTACTTTTCTGAAATGGCACGGTTGTTCATCTAACTTCTATGGCCACCATGCATATTCCATTCCTGACTGTACAGCTCTCTGATGTGCCCTTTTATTTTTTAGAGTAAAAACAATTTATGACCATATCTACTTCTATCCTATACCCCTGACGAAGGTATTTACCAGAAACGCGTTGTGTACCGGGAATTATCCTACTGGAGAGTATTATCATCTCTTTTGTCATATTTTTTTATGTAAATTGTTGTTTTTTGTTTTTGTTGCTTTTTTCTCACGTTTATACATTTTGCATCAATTTTGATGTTTTTTAATATCGATCATTCTGTTCTGATCATAGACTTTTATGTGTATTCAATAAACTATTTTCCATATTATACCAGTGTATGTGTCCTTTAAAGTCCCATTGAAGGGGGATGCTTCTTTATTTAAACCATATCTCAGGGATGTGGCTACTACTGCACTGTTTCAATCTGATATAGTGAAACCCTACTTTTTGCTTTCCACATTTATTATCATGCTCATAGAATCATTTTTGAATTAAACTGTATCTTCAGGTAAAAACAGTAATTTCCATTAGGGATGGGCGACGGTGCAGCCCAAGCATAAGTTCGGGCCGAACTTTGGTTGTTCGGATGTTCTGCGAACATCAAACAATATGCGGTGTTTAGGGCAAATTCAAAAGCCGCCGGAACAGAAAAGAAAAAAAAAAAGCCGAGATCGATCTGCCTCAATGGGAGGCTTCCGCCGTGTGACGCTTCAGAGCCTTTGACAGTTCTTATATAACTGAGGGAGGGGCTACCTGGTGACGTCCCTTGGTGACCCCGCCCCCTCTAATGCCACGGGGACTTTCTCACAGCTTCCCCCTGGCGTCAGAGGGGGACGGGGCCACTCGGTTACGCTGAGGCGGATCGGTCTCTGCTTTTTTTTTTTCCTTCGGTCCGTCATGGGGGGATAGAAGAAGATGAATGGACATCGTGGGACATTTTTTTTTTCAATAAAGGACTTGTCTCCAAGCTGTGTCTTGTTGTTTTTAACATTTTGACACTTTTTGGTGAAATGGTAGGGGTACCCCATTACCATTTCACACAGGAAGGAGGCTGGGATCTGGGGGTCCCCTTGTTAAAGGGGACTTCCAGATTCTGATAAGCCCCCCGCCCGCAGACCCCCACAACCACTGGGCAAGGGTTGTGGGAATGAGGCCCTTGTCCCCATCAAAATGGAGACAAGGTGCTTTGGGGGCTACCAAATCCCAATCAGTTTTAAATGACAATTTTTCCTTTAGAAATGTCATTTTGCTGTAGTACTGTTCTAAAAAGGAATATTTCATTTTTATTGCTTCACTTTAAGCATTAAAAAAAATCACTGCTCCCGAAAAAACGTCGGTTTTGAAAAAAATGTCTTGCATTGATACATGTCCCCTGGGGCAGGACTTGGGTCCCCAAACACTTTGTATGACAATAACTTGCATATAAGCCTTTAAAATAAGCACTTTTGTTTATTCATGTTCGTGTCCCATAGAATTGAACGGTGTTCGTGTGTTCCACCGAATTTTTTGCCTGTTCGGTATGTTCTGGTGCAAACCGAACAGGGGGGTGTTCCGTTCATCCCTAATTTTCATCAGTAATGGATACCTTTAGCGAGTAAAACTTCAAATAGAGGACGAAGGTCTCTCTCGAATGTTGAGGAGAGTGGGAGTTGAATGATGGGTTTCTTTCCCCCATGAGAAGCAGCAGGTGCTCCTCAGATGGTGCTGAAATCAATCCTCCAGCAGCAGGAGCCCTGGAACTAAGCGGCCAACATTCAGCCGAGGTCAAGCCAAGCCCCCCCCTCCCCCCCCCCAATTATTAACATTTTAATGAAATACACACAAGGAAGGAAAGAAGGTACTTTCTAATTAACTATTATTAATAAAAGAGTTGATATCCCACTCTACAGTATATTGAGGCCCCAAGGAAGTTTTTAAATAAAAAATCCATTGGATTTCTCGATGGGAGATTTGTCTCCTCAAATTACTACCACGCCAATGTGGGGTATATTTCTCGATTCCTATAACCTCCAAAGAGGAAGGGTCCCTACTGTGGCATTGAGAAAAATGCTGGGATAAGCTGTGTCCACCAAAACCTTTCCTAATGTTAGCTAAATGCTCACCAATCCGAATGCCAAATCCTCCCAACAAATTGGAGACCACATGAGCAATGAAGAAGATAAACTACCCCTTTGGTTTGGCATGTAATAAAATCTTGAATGATAAACTGTTTGGAAATAGCACTGGAGGTAAAAGTGGTTGTTCTAGTGGTATTAGAATTCTGACACATATTTCACCTCCTACTTGGGTAGAATCATACCATATTACCAGACATTTTCATCTTAGGTGATCTATCAACTAAAGGATAACATGTGGCAGATTTTAGGCAGGCCCCCAGATTTCGGTCATCAAGAGAGCACACTTCCTAAGGGACAAACGTTAGATCTCACCAGGGTAAAGAGTTTCATCCAGGACAAGGTAACCAGAGGAAGGGAAGAAATCAATACGACTCTTCCCCTCATAGGGGAAAACAGTATAGTTCCTATGATTCACCTATTGGCCAAACCAAATTATGTTTATCGCTTAGATGTTCTTCATGTTTTGTAAGTGCAATACATTTATTTAATAAATCTATATGCATGGCAGAGCTTGATGGTGGAGTCTAGACCAAGTATTACTCTTTTACAACAGGACACTGCGGCTGAAGGTGGCTAATGGGGAGATCCAATAGTGAGAGTATTGGATATCCAAAGTGGAAAATAAAAAAACGCTGATGGTCTGCCTTTGTGAAATCATATTGGTCTATAAGCAGCTGCTTTGCTCTAAGGGGCATGTCTGTGGCACTGAAGCACCTTTCATATAATTTTGGGCACAGACCACTTTTGTTTCACCATCTGGATGGACTTTTTATTTAGTGATTCATTTTTTGTTTGAGGTTTCTCACTTTGAAGATATGATGTGATTTTTTTTTTTTTTATTCATTTACATTCTTTCTCATATTCATTATTTTTTCTCACTTTGCACTTTCACTATGCATTTGGACACAAATTAAGTATTTTTTTTTTAGCATTGCATATATGGACTGGTACTTTATTATCATTTTCATCACTTTTCATTGCATTTTTGCACATTGCATGAGATATTGCATATAGTGTGTGTGATATTTAAAGAGACAGTGCATTTCTTCAGTGGGCTATGAGAATTATTTATGCTCATAATTATATTACTGGGAACGATTCAAAGCATTTCTATACATTTTGACTATTTAATGGGATACGGCAGTCGAGCTTCAACTTGTTTTTATGACTGACATATCCTTATGGTGCAATAAGCATCCATGCAAAAAGACCAATGTGAAAAGCAGGCAAATTATCAGTATTGTGCAATACACTGGGGGGAATTAAGTGAAACTGGACCTGACAGAATATGGAGCAGCTGTGCATGACAACCAGCCAGATTCTAGCTTTTAGTTTCAAAGCTTAGCTGAGCAAACTGAAGCTGGAAGCTGAGAAGCTGATTGGTTACTATGCACAGCTGCTCCAGATTCTGTCTGCTCCAGTTCTAGTAACCCCCCCCCCCCCCCCATTGCTTATAGTTTGTGAACTAGGCTATTTATTCAGTGGTTCTTCAACAATATTTACAACATCTATGCTTTGTGTTCTACATAGTAAGCACAACATGAATATTTAAAAAGCAAATGTGTGACCAATATATAAAATGCTCTTATAAGCAAAATCTCAAAACAGAAAAAAACAACTTTTTTTTATTAAAAACTCAATTAGTTTGAGCAATATTATTTATAGTAGCTTAAAATATTAAACACAATAGTAGATTCACTTGAATATAGTACAAATATTTTTCATTTCCAAAATGTTAGAAAATATTTTTGAAAAACATCACTCCATGTTGCTTTAAAAACACTCAACAAAGCAAACACACTAGTACCGTAATATTTTTAACTTGAGCACAGTTAAAGGGTAAATAAACCCCAAAAATAAACCAATTTTATTTACTCCATTTTGGTCTGTTAATTATAGGGGGTTATTTACTAAAGGAAAATCCACTTTGCACTGCAAGTGCACTTGAAAACGGAAAATTGTATACTCACCTTTCCATAATTTTCCTTTCCTGTCTCATCTTCATGGCAGCATACACTTTGGGTTGTGACTCCGCCCCCACTACCTGATAGGACCACATAGCTATAAGTTGCAGAGAGGGCCCCCGCCCCAGTATTCTCTGTAAATATACATCACCTCAGAAGGGTGGGTGATTGTATGCTGCCATGAAGATGCGACAGGAAAGGAAAATTACGGAAAGGTGAGTATACAATTTTCCGTTTTCCTGTCACATCATGGCAGCATACACTTTGGGGAATAACTCGCAAAACTGGGTGGGAATGCAAACTAAGTTTATTAACAAAGAATAGAAGAGTTGGCTTGGATAAGCGAGCGGAATCCACCTTATAATGAGACATAAAGGTCTTCCTGGAAGACCAGGTGGCCGCCCTGCAAATGGTTTCCTCCGAAACTCTACAGTAGGCCGCCCAGGAGGTTGCCACTGCCCTGGTGGAATGTACCTTTAAGCCCTCAGGTATCTGATGGTTACTTAACGAAAAAGCCTTTTTGATGGGCTTTACTAGCCATGACGCAATGGTGCATGAGGATGCCGCCTGACCTCTCTTGAAGCCATGCGGGATGATTAGAAGGCTTTCCGTTTTACTGATGGATTTGGTTGCCGAGAGGTTCTCCAAGATGTTGCCTATGACGTCTAATGGATGAGGGTCGCCCTGATCCGTGATAAGCGCTGGGAGATTAATCTTCTGGTTGTAATGAATGGATAAGGATACCTTGGGGATGAAGTGATCCGAAGACCTCAGGACTAATCTGTCTGGGTAAACGATCAGGTATGGTTCACTAGCCAGTAGAGCTTGCATCTCTGAGACCCTTTTAGCCAATGTTATAGCTATTAAGAACAAAACCTTTAGTGTTAGGTCCCAGAGGGAGATGTTCTTGAGCGGGAAGAAAGGTTCTTTAGATAGTGCTTCCAGACCGGGAAGGAAGGTTTTCTGGGCAGGCCCTTTGAAACTGGATAACAAGGGGATCTTGTGCCCACTTAACTCCTGTCAAGGCGGATAGGGCCGACACTTGAACCTTCAGGGAGCTTGACCTAAGGCCTTTTCTCTAGGCCTGACTGTAGAAACTCCAGAATCTGTGATACCAAGGGAGGATGAGTCCCAGCCTTGCTGCTGAGTGAAGGCGACATATTTCTCCAAGACCCTTCTGTAGGTGTTGTTGGTGGTAGGCCTTCTGGCCTGGAGTAAGGTGTCCACCACCTTTTGGGAACAGCCTTGATCTAAATACCTAGCCCTTTCAGTCTCCAGGCCATCAAATGTAGCTTCTCCAGTTTCGGGTGAAGTAGGTGGTCCTGGTAGAGCAGGTCCGTCGATAACGGGATGAGCGGGGGGTCTGCCGTGTTCAGTTGCAGGAGGGTAGTGAACCATGGCCTCCTCGGCCAAAAGGGAATTACTGCTACTACTAATGCTGTTGATCTCTTGAGCCTCAGAAGGAACCTCGCTATGAGGGGAGTCGGGGGAAAGATGTAGCCCAGGCGGAAATCCCAGGGGTGATGTAAGCGACAGAAACTCTGTTGTCCATTCTCAGAAGGACCTGCTTCCCCCTCAAGTGAGGGCTGAAGGCCAAGAGAGCCTGAAATGCTGCTTTCATTCCCAGAATGTTCAACACTAAATCCAGTGTCCTGAATGGGCAGCGGCCCTGAGCCGCGTAGTTCTGATAGTGTGCCCCCACCCCTCCAGGCTGGCATCTGGTCACTATCTCCTGAAGAGGTGTGACTATGTGCTTGCATCTCTTCAAGTTGTGAGGCCGCGTCCACCATCGTAGCGATTGCTTGACCTCCTCTAAAATGGAGATCGGCTGGGACATTGACGTGCCATGCCACTGGCGCAGAAAGGAGATTTGGAGGGGTCTTGAGTTCCATTGTGCCCATTGGACCATTGGAATGGTCGCCGATAATGAGCCTAAGATACTGAGGTATGCTCTGGCTGGTAATGTTGTGGCTGAGATTGACCTCCTCACTCTCTGGATTAGGAGAGGGATTTTTTTCAGTGGGAGCGGAGCTCCACTGTGTTCGCCTTGGTGTCCAGTTCGGCTACCAGAAAGACCATTCTCTGGGTGGGTTGGATATTGCTTTTCTTCCAATTTATCAGCCACCCTAGAGACTGCAGCGTGGAGACCCAAATTTCCCGATGTTGGATGAGAGACTCCTGGCCCTCTGAGAGAAGTAGGATATCGTCCAGGTAATGGTGGACCCTTAGTCCCCTTTCTCTCATGTAGGCTATTACAGGTAATAGGACCTTTGTAAATGTCCTGGGTGCAGTAGAGATCCCGAACGGGAGGCTTTGGAATTGGAAGTGCCGATGGTTTAAGGTGAAATGAAGGAATTTCTGGAATGCAGAGTAGATAGGGATATGCAGATATGCGTCCTGGAGGTCGATTGAAAGCATCCAATCTCCAAGGTTTATTGCTTGGAGGATCGACTGTAGGCTTTCCATTTTGAATGACTCTATCCAGATTGATTGGTTGAGGTTTTCCGGGTCCAAGACTGGACGCAAATCCCCTGACTTCTTTTTGACTAAGAAAAGCGGGGAGTAAAAGCCTATGCCTCTTTATGTTAGCGGGACCTCCACTATCACCTGTTTTTGGAGAAGATCCTGGATGTAGTGGATTAAAGGCAGCTTTTTTTCTCGGGATGGAGGTAGCTTGGTTGAGCAAAATTGATCCCTTGGGGGGCATCCTTTGAACGACCATCTGTGCCCGAATCAGATGGTGGCCACCGTCCATGGGTCTTTTATTGTTTCCGCCCAAACCAGCCTGAACTTTGTGAGTCTGGCATCCACTACTGCTGGCTGGGAGGGCGTACCTTCAAAAGAACTTCTGGTCACCGGATACAGGGGTTTTGGGTTTCTGGATTTTGAGGAAGGACGTCTGAGGGTTCTTCCAACTCCTTCTATATTCCTTTCTGGGCCTATAGGTTTTTGCATCCCTGTATCTCTCCGGGAGATTGCGTCTGAAGGGAGGCGGTCTCTGCTGTTTCAGTCTTTTGTCTGATGGGATAAGGCCTGACTTTCCGCCGGCCACTTTTGAAATTACTGTATCTAGCTTCGTCCCGAAGAGGTTTTCCCTGTCGTACGGGATTCGGCACCAATTGGACTTAGAGGCGGGGTCTGCCAACCAGGGCTTTAGCCATAGCGCCCTTCTGGCCATTACAGAGGCCAGCATGGACCTTGATGCGGATCTAATAGTGTCCACAGAAGCCTCCGCTACAAAATCCCCTGCAAGGCTAAGCTCTTGCAGGGCCTTGAGTATCTGCTCTTGGTCTGCGCCCTCAGCAACGTTTTGCTGTACCTGAGGACCAACTAGAGATAGCTCTTCCCACCGCAGCCAGCGCCACGGCTGGTCTGCATGCGCCTCCTGCAAATAAATAAGCTCTCTTAAGGTCAGTATCAACCTTTCTATCGAGCACGTCCATGAACGTCACCGCATCTTCGCTAGGGAGCATCATATGTCTGGCTAGATGCATCAAGGATGCATCTACTACTGGGGGGGAAACTAAAGGGGACACCTTGGGCTCCTTAAGCGGGTACAATTTGGTAAGTCTGTTGGTTAGACTAGTCTTCTTTTCAGGATTCTGCCATTCCTCCTTAATCAGCTCATCAAATTCATCGATAAACAGGAAAGCCTCTGGAACTCTTTTGAGATTTGGGAAATATTTCCTCTTTTTCTGCTGGGTCTCCTTAGGTTCCCCCGAGTTCATTGCTTCCTTGACCGATTTAATAAAAGGCTCTATAAGCGAAAAATCAAATCCGGCTGACATTTCCAGCTCTGCATTGTCCGACGGGAATTCTTGTTCCCTTGATGTACTGGGATGAGTGGGTGAGGCGCTTTGAGCTGAAACTCCGTATCGGGAGATGAGACTTGTGGAGTTGAGACTCCAGTAGGTTCTATGGTGTCCGGTTCTTTCCCCCTGGTGGCTTCGTCAATGGACCTACGACAAGCCAGTTTATCTGGGAGGGCTGTGGCCCCGCCTACCCAGCAAGCATTCCCGACCGGACGGGAGAGGTGCACAGGTGACTGGCGTCTACATGCAGGGGATCTTCTGCGATAGGAGTGGCTATGCCTTGAGTAGGATCAACTCCTTCTGCGGCCTCCCCTGTGGCCTGAGCGACTTCTTCCATGTGAGCGGCTTCGCCTGTGGCTGGAGCTGCTTCTCCTGTGCGATGTCTCTCTTCATCTTGATTTGGATGATCTTGAGGACCTGATAGGGCTGACCAATTAGGCAGCGTTAGTGGAATCCTGCTCTCTTTTTCAATCTTCACTACTTATCAAAAGGATTCCTCCCCCTTTACATATTAGGCGATGGTGATCTGCTGGGGCAGCGGCCTCCATAGGGAAAAGGAGTGATACAACTAAGAGAGACAGGAAGGTAAGAACATGCAGAGTAAGGCAAGAAATGGGCATGCAATAAGATAGCCACTTACCCAGAAGGGGGGTACACCAGGATTGCAGACAGAGCGAAAATGTAGCCAAAAAACATCAGGGAACAGGCAGGAGCAAGAAACAATATCAGGGGGCTTGGTATAAAAATAATTTCTCACATAGTGTCACAAATGTCGTTATCTCCCCTTTCACACCTTTCGTCCATGTATAACATACCTCATCATTACCAATTTCGCTATCTCCAATTGTCACATGCTTTTGCTACGCAGTTTCCACGCGCTTCCTGCATCGTTGTCCAGTCAGGACTGGAGAAGACACTTAGAACTAAGTGTGCAGAGAAACCTACATCACAGCTCTATAAGCATTGGTCTATGTGTCTCTCCCACCTCTAGATAAGCTCTGGTCTCGCTGGCAGCTTGATATACCCTCGCTGGACAATGATGATTGGGATGATGTTTGGGATCTCCCTTTCCGCTCCTTAGTTTCTATGCGGGATCGGCTGATCCAATTTAAAATAGTGCATAGAGCGTACTTTACTCCACATAGACTCCATCAAATGAACCCTACATGTCCATCGGAGTGTTGGAGATGTGGAATCTCCCCAGGAGATTTCTCTCATATTTTTTGGCACTGCCCTAAAATCCAGCAATATTGAAGTGAGGTACTTGACACGGTAAATAGAGTCGCATCGACTACATTGCCACATGCCATGGAAGTCTGTCTATTGGGGTTAATTGAAACACTTGTACCAACAGTGGCAAAACGTACACTGGTCGGGTTATTGCTATTTTATGCCCGGAAAAACATTGCCATGCGGTGGAAAAAGCCCACCCCCCCTTCATTGGCACAATGGAAAAGTCTGGTCAATAATAACCTTCCTTTATATAAAGACACATACTTCAACAGAGGGTGCCCGATGAAGTACGATAGAGTCTGGCGTACATGGTTAGAAGATGTGGAAACAGCTGGTTGAGACTTCAAATAATATGATGGGGGGGAACAGTGAGAATTTATTGGTTACGATTGGAGAGAGGACTTGACGTCTTAAGTGACCTCTAAATAGATACACGAAGAAGTGAGCCATAGGTTAACTCATCATAAGATAAATAACACAAATTATAATATCTTGTCTTGCGATGTGTAGAATATTCTGTATAAGCACCACAGTTTTTCTTTTTCTTTTAGTCGTTAAGTTGTATATGTATTGTTTGTCTTGAAAACGCAATAAAAAGAATTAAAAAAAAAAAAACTGCCGCCCTGGCCGCCGAGGTCACGTCCCGCTCGCGCATGCGCAGTAGCGCCACGCAACGCTCTGCGCCATCTTGGAGTCTGGCAGAACGAAGGGACGCCCTGAGGCCATGTACTGCGCATGCGTGGAAGCGACGAGATGCTCAGCGCACTGCAGGGAGCCATAGGAATATTAAAATGCACAGGAAACCACAGTGAGAGCGATTTAAAAGATTTAAAAGATTTGGAGGCCGCTGCAAAACAACTAAGCCTATATACTTGAGCCGCTGACATACCCCTGAGATCACCAGAGTGGGGTTCCTTCCATCTAGCTCATTTAGAGGCTGTACAGGTAAGGACTTCCACCCAGGAGAGGCTAGAACCTGGCTGGGGTGAAGCTGTAAGGGGGTGCTTCTTAATCCGTTCGGTCCTGACAGGTGAGGAAAAATAAGAGAATACTGGGGGCCCTCTCTGCAACTTATAGCTATGTGGTCCTATCAGGTTGTGGGGGCGGAGTCACAACCCAAAGTGTATGCTGCCATGATGCGACAGGAAAGTAAAGTCGCTGTAGATCCACGGGGGACATGCAAGGAAAATTAAAATCAGCATTTTAGCTTGCATATGATTGGATGATAAAATCAGCAGAGCTTCCACTCATTTCAGATCTACCCCTTAGATTTAGAGCAACTGCACTCCCAAGTGCACTTTCAGTGCAAAGTGGATTTGCCTTTCGTAAATAACCCCCATAGAGTTGAAAATGTTTTGTTTTCTCGGTTCAATAAGTATTACAAAATACCTATTCATCTTAGCAGAAATCCAGCGAGCTTGTAATTCCCTGGGTGCTCTGCAATGTTATATCAATGTTATCAGCTCTGCTCAGTTCACATCTATAAACTTCAGAACCTCTCCTCGTTATGTTATTAAGTTGGGGAGAGGGGGAGTTGTTCTGTAATCCTAACACATTATCTGTCATTGGCTGAAAATGCTGCTCCTCCATATATTCAGTAGAGTGAGCCAGCATTGTCATCCTAGGACAGAATGCATACTAGTGGCATGATCATCAGATAAAAATAAAGGGGGAAAAGCCAGAAAAAGAAAATTAATGCAGCCCCCAGATCTAGGACTGGTAAACTGCAATATGATATATTTTTGTTCTTCCATTTAGATACATTTTAACCTATTTAAATATATATCAAAATATGTTTAGAACAGAGCTGGAAGCTGTAAGTAGCTAAAAGAGCACCATTAGGCATGAAAGCTCACCAAACTGAGAGCTTGGTTTAAAATGAAACTGGGTAATAATAACTTTGAAAAGCCATCCAGTGATAGATGTAAGATTGAAATGCAGAGGGATATTTCAATAAGTCATACTATTATCTATATTGATAGATTTAATGTCATGTTGGATCAGAGCGTTTACCTCTGGCTTCAGATTCAGGTAATGCATCAGTCATCTTCTCAATGAGTAACTTTCATACTGTGATTTTATATACAGTATATATATATAGATCTATATTAAAATGTTATGAAAAACGCTTAGTATCTTTGCCTTAAAGAGGAACTGCAGTCTGCTCACATTATTTGTAACAAAAACATCTTTGCCATTCTGAAGCTTCCCTCCAACCACTTTGCATATTATTTTATATATACTGTGATTCTGTACTTGCCAAATATGCTTCAGAAATCTCCCTCCCCTAAGTGTGGCTGCATCCATTTTAACTGTGGGCAGCTGAAGCTGCTGCCTGTTCACTTCCTGGATTTACACAGACACACAGAGGCACACCTCCAGCTCTTCAGCCCTGCAACTCCAATTGGCCCTCTTATGGCTCACCCCCCCTCACTTCCTGGCAAACTCTCACAAGAGTGAGAGCTGTGTATGATGTCATAAGCCTAGGCTTTTTACCAGACAAGAAACAGGAAGTGGGCTGTATAAGATATTTACTAGCAGAAAAAAAAATGTTTTACTATCTAAAGTTAAAACAACAAGGGCAGAAGATTTAATCGATTGAAAGTTGAAAAAAATGACTGAAGGTCCGTTTTAAGTAGGGGCGGTTGGAGGTTACTAATTCAAAAATGTACCATTAAAGTACCAATGATCAGTATTACAAAAACCATCAGTTTTTTTGCAGAATCTAGAAAGTCATATTATCTATCCAAATATTCAAGGGGGTCACCATCGGGTAAAATGCTATTGACTTGAAAATATAGACTTATCCTTTAAAAAATTGGACACAATAAACTTGTCTTGTTTGGGCACATGCTCATGCTGAAGAATTGTGAGTGGCTCTACTACTAGATAGATAGATATATCCTGTATATACTGTGCACATGTCTGTATACAGTATATATATATATTTTATATATATATATACACAGTTGTGCTCATAAGTTTACATACCCTGGCAGAATTTATGATTTCTTGGCCATTTTTCAGAGAATATGAATGAAAACACAAAAACATTTCTTTCACACATGGTTAGTGTTTGGCTGAAGCCATTTATTATCAATCAACTGTGTTTACTCTTTTTAAATCACAATGGCAACAGAAACTACCCAAATGACCCTCATCAAAAGTTTACATACCCTGGTGATTTTGGCCTGATAACATGCACACAAGTTAACACAAAGGGGTTTGAATGGCTATTAAAGGTAACCATCCTCATCTGTTTGCTTGTAATTAGTGTGTGTGTGTGTGTGTGTGTGTATAAAAGGTCAATGAGTTTCTGGACTCCTGAAAGACCCTTGCATCATTCATCCAGTGCTGCACTGACATTTCTGGATTCTGAGTCATGGGGAAAGCAGAAGAATTGTCAAAGGATCTGTGGGAAAAGGTAGTTGAACTGTATAAAACAGGAAAGGGATATAAAAAGGTAACTAAGGAACTGAGAATGCCAATCAGCAGTGTTCAAACTCTAATCCGGAAGTGGAAAATGAGGGGTTCTGTTGAAACCAAACCACGGTCAGGTAGACCAACTATGATTTCAGCCACAACTGCCAGGAAAATTGTTCGGGATGCAAAGAAAAACCCACAAATAACTTCAGGTGAAATACAGGACTCTCTGAAAATATGTGGTGCTGCTCTTTCAAGATGCACAATAAGGAAGCACTTGAAAAAAAATGGACTGCATGGTCGAGTCGCCAGAAGAAAGCCATTACTATGCAAATGCCACAAAGTATCCCGTTTACAATAAGCCAAACAGCACAGAGACAAGCCTCAAACCTTCTGGCACAAAGTCATTTGGAGTGATGAGACCAATATTTAGCTTTTTGGCCACAACCATAAACGCTACATTTGGAGAGGAGTAAACAAGGCCTATGATGAAAGGTACACCATTCCTACTGTGAAACACGAAGGTGGATCGCTGATGTTTTGGGAATTTGTGAGCAACAAAGGCACAGGAAATTTGGTCAAAATTTATGGCACGATGAATGCAGTATGTTATAAAAAAATACTGGAGGAACATTTGTATTCATCAGCCAGGAAGCTGTGCATGGGACATACGTGGACATTCCAACATGACAATGATCCAAAACACAAGGCCAAGTCGACCTGTCATTGGCTACAGCAGAATAAAGTGAAGGTTCTGGAGTGGCCATCTCAGTCTCCTGACTAGGGATGAGCTCGATGTTCAGGTCGAACATAAGTTCGACTCGTACATTGGGTGTTCGCCCATTTGCTGAACAGCGAAAATTATGGGGCGTTCGTGGAAAATTTGAACACCGTGGAACGCTCAATAATGCAGTGTGAGATTACAGTGCATTGTTGTATGATGATTGGCCAAAGCATACACCTGACCTGCATAATTTGGGCAATCACAGCCTTTGGCCAATCATGGCTCAGGGGGACTAAGTCCATGCCCCACACTATATAAGGCTGCTTACAGAGCGGTCGTGTGTAGTGTTGTTGGCATGGACAGAGAGATAGCTTGAGTTAGATTAAGCAGGCAGGTTATTCAATATATATATATATATATATATATATATATATATATATATATATATATATATATATATATATATATATATATATACAGTCTAAAATATAAATATAAATATATATATATATATATATATATATATATATATATATATATAAATATATATATACTCTGCATTCAGTGTAGCCTATATCTACAGTGCATTCCATGGTGTACTGTTTCTAATACACTTTAGGTGGTGTACACAGTATCTATTACAGTGTGTACAGTTTCTAATACAGTGCAGGCGGTGTACACAGTATCTAATACAGTATGTACAGTTTCAAATACACTTTTGGTGGTGTACACAGTATATAATACAGTGCAGTCATTGTACAGTTGCTAATACAGTTCAGGCAGTGTACACAGTAGCTAATACAGTGTGTACACTTTCTACAACACTTCTAGTGGTGTACACAGTATCTAATATAGTGTGTACAGTTTCTAAACCACTTCAGGTGGTGTATACAGTATTTAATACAGTATGTACAGTTTCTACTACACTTCTGGTGGTGTACACAGTATGCAATACAGTGCAGCCATTGTACAGTTGCTAATACAGTGCAGGTGATGTGCACAGTATCTAATACAGCGTGTACAGTTTCTAATACACATCAGGCGGTGTATTAATATATATGTATATATATATGTATATATATATATATATATATATATATATATATATATATATACAGTCTAGTATATATATTTAAACCCTGTATTCAGTGTAGCCTGTAGCCAGTGTAGCTGGTGTAGCCAGTGTAGCAGGTGGTGTGCACAGTATCTAATACAGTGTGTACAGTTTCTACTACACTTTTGGTGGTGTACACAGTATACAATACAGTGCAGCCGTTGTACAGTTGCTAATACAGTGCAGGTGGTATACACAGTATCTAATACAGTCTGTACAGTTTCTAATATACATCAGGCGGTGTATTAATATATATATTATTAAGGAGAGGCAGAAGGAGAGGCAGATGATCACAGGCCACTAAAAGAGGGCAAGTAGCCTCTGTGTCTACAGTCAACAGTGGTGGACATGGTGCATCCTCTGCAGGTGGCCGTGGGGCACACTTGTCCTTTATTGCTGCTGCTGACCGTGTTATTGAGCCACAACATGCAGAAGAGTTGGTGGAGTGGATAACAAAGCCATCCTCATCCTCCTCATCCTCTGTCACCCAGGCTCAGAGTAGTTTGCCTTCCAATGCAGCTGCCAAAGCGGCCTGTTTCACCGGCCCCATATCCACAGTCACTCCTTCCGTAGCCCCACCATCATGCACGGAGGAGTTTACTCCAGTGATGGGAACGGAGGGTGTGATGAGGTCACTGGCTGTACTTGGGTGCCTGAAAGAAGAGAGGAGGAAAGTGAGGAGGAGGAGGAGGCACAACTCAAACAAGGCAGAATGTCCTCTAGGGGGCAGCTTAAGGGCAGCCACCCTATTGCATTACACTGCAGAGCTCCCCAGGTGCAGGGATCTGCTGACTTCCCACTGACTTTTAAAAGTTTCTTGGTGTGGGCATTTTTCGACATGTGTGCAACAGATCACACCATTGCTGTTTGCAACCTATGTCTGAAGAAGATCAAGCATGGCCAGAACAGCAGCCGCTTGGACACCACATGCTCGATCAGACATATGATGACCTGCCATGCAGGCTGTTGACAACAGCACTTGAAAGACCCACATCATAGAAAAAGGCAGACTTCTCCTTGCTCCTCATCTGGGATAAAAATGATAATAAGGGCAGAAATAGTCAGCAAATAGCACAACATCCCATAATATATATGAAAAAAAACAAAAAAAGAGGGAAGGGGGTTTTAAAAACACCCCAGAGACTTTTAAGGTGCTTAGATTGTATAATAGATAGAGTAGGGAGACATGTATGATATATCCATAAAAAATGTTAATTTTATTGAAAATTTACATTAAAAACAAATGTCATTATAAACATGACACCATCATAAAAAGATAATACATATATCTCAATGTTTACAACCCCTCAAGGGCATACAATCGAAAAAAACACTTGGTTCAATAACAATCTACCACTCAACATGTTTTGCTCATTACAAGCTTCTTCAGGAGTTTTGGCATGGATTGTAGTAAGCTCTAAATAATAATAGAAAGAACATACATGAGACATGATATTGCATAATTTCAAAATGAAATTAACGATCCACGGTTAACAACATAGTGTATAAGGACAAATATAAACACTGGATCATACATGAACTGGAAAAAATAAGAATCAGTATGATACAAGATATACACAGAGGAACAATAATAAAGCATTAATATTCATAATCTTACCAGGCTGTCGTACGTTGAAAATATATTATAATAGAAAGAAATTGCTTGCTGCAATAGTATCACCAATGCAGAGACTCTCATATCATGTGTTTCTGTCTTGGTATGGCCACAGAGGGATATAAAGTTTTGTGTATCCTTAATGGAGGAAAATAATAAAAATTGGAGTAATGAATATTAGGCAGGGCATCCAAACTGACCTAAGTTTGTTCATGAAACAGATATTTACCTTTAATAGAATCAATGATCCATTGCTAGAGGTAGAAACCCCTCTCAGCAAAAGGAAAGGGCAATAGCAGGTCAGTGAACTATAAGGAAGCCATAGCCAAAGCTTAGGGAATCATACTTGGAGAAGAGCCTCATAAGCTGGTTCTATATAATAAGAGTAAAAGAAACAAAGCTAATTAAAAAAGCTCATAGGTGCAGTTTCTGTCACAATCAGACTTGACTGCATATAGAACACTTACTTGTAAAGGTAGAAAGGCATGAGATTTGGGAGAGGTATACACCCTCCCTCAGATGCACAGCCTGTGACAGAGGGTTGCGGTGTGTGGCCATCCCGGCGGCGTCTGACATCACCACATCGCCACATCGGTTTATACCACAACTTTGACAGCAGCTGTATGCACTTTTTCCCCTTGAATACATCCCCCCTGGGGACAGGGGAGGAGACTATGATGAATCACTCCTGCAAAAGAGGCACGTTGGATACATGAGCTGTCAGCTTTAAAATATCCGGGCACGAATGACGCATTCAGCTTTAAACCTTTTCTGTAAATATCTTTTCCGTTCCAAACATTTTTCCTTTTTTCCTTTTTTCTTTGTTTTCTCATTTCTCATTTTGAGTCTACTTATATGGTAACTACATTTCCATATCTTTATTTATATATTGTTTAAACATATCCTCATTCTATATGTACAAAACTGTTTCTTCCCCATTGATTGGATATTATGTCTTTACAGGCTGCCTCTTTATTAACAATGTATTTACTTACAATTGAAGTTAACATAATTCAATTTAACTTGGCCTCTCATTCATTGACATTCCTGTCTATTTTATTTTGGTCAACACGGATGCCAGGGGCACCCAATCTGATGGGCGAACAATCAATCGCCCTTCTATTGGGAGCCCTAGAGATGTCAGTCCCGATTGCAGTTTAGGATGGTGGTAGTACCTCTTACATATATTCAATATTGCGCCAATCTTAAATTAATGTGAAGTTTGGCATTTACTATATACTGTCTTTATATTTTTTTTTTAATGTTCACCTTGATACTAATCTTTTTAGCTCATTGTATTTGCCTCACTTATTATCCCCTTTTCCAAGATAGTGCTTTCGGCTTCTGTGGCTTGAATTGCATTATACGATCCGCGCATGCGTACAATCGACCTCTGACGCAGCTAGCGTCGAACAATGACGCTGCTGCGTTCCCCATTCAGCCGCCCTTCGGGCAGTCTCAATGCACGTCCACATCCCGGCGGTGATGTCAGACGCTGCCGGGATGGAGGGTCTATAAAGGCGGCCACACACCGCAACCCTCTGTCACAGGCTGTCCATCTGAGGGAGGGTGTATACCTCTCCCAAATTTCATGCCTTTCTACCTTTACAAGTAAGTGTTCTATATGCAGTCATGTCTGATTGTGACCGAAACTGCACCTATGAGCTTTTTTAATTAGCTTTGTTTCTTTTACTCTTATTATATAGAATCAGCTTATGAGGATCTTCTCCAAGTATGATTCCCTAAGCTTTGGCTGTGGCTTCCTTATAGTTCACTGACCTGCTATTGCCCTTTCCTTTTGCTGAGAGGGGTTTCTACCCCTAGCAATGGATTATTGAGTCTATTAAAGGTAAAAATCTGTTTCATGGACAAACTTCGGTCAGTTTGGATGCCCTGCCTAATATTCATTACTACAATTTTTATTATTTTCCTCCATTAAGGATACACAAAACTTTATATCCCTCTGTGGCCATACTAAGACAGAAACACATGATATGAGAGTCTCTGCATTGGTGATATTATTGCAGCAAGCAATTTCTATCTATTATAATATATTTTCAACGTACGACAGCCTGGTAAGATTATGAATATCAATGCTTTATTATTGTTCCTCTGTGTATATCTTGTATCATACTGATTCTTATTTTTTCCAGTTCATGTATGATCCAGTGTTTATATTTATCCTTATACACTATGTTGTTAACCATGGATCGTTAATTTCATTTTGAAATTATGCAATATCATGTCTCATGTATGTTCTTTCTATTATTATTTAGAGCTTACTACAATCCATGCCAAAACTCCTGAAGAAGCTCGTAATGAGCAAAACATGTTGAGTGGTAGATTGTTATTGAACCAAGTGTTTTTTTCGATTGAATGCCCTTGAGGGGTTGTAAACATTGAGATATATGTATTATCTTTTTATGATAGTGTCTTGTTTATAACGACATTTGTTTTTAATGTAAATTTTCAATAAAATTAAAATTTTTTATGGATATATCATACATGTCTCCCTACTCTATCTATTATACAATCTAAGCACCTTAAAAGTCCCTGGGGTGTTTTTAAAACCCCCTTCCCTCTTTTTTGTTTTCCTCATCTGGCATCTCCAACCCTACTATACCCCCAGTCCTCTCAAAAACCTGCAATGAGAGGAATGAAGATATAGTAATAGGTGTCCCAAGTACTTGCAGCCAATCTGCAAGTACTTGGGACACCACCAATTGATTTTAGCAGGCAAATTTCCCTACCCCAGTTGCTGAACCATAAAAAGAAATTTGGTTCCAGCCATCCACATGCTCAGCGTCTAAACGCTAGCTTGGCCAAATTGCTAGCACTGCAACTGCGGCCTTTTCAGCTGGTAGACACTGCCCCCTTTCATGCATTTGTGGAATGTGCTGTACCTCAGTGGCAGATTCCAAAACGTCATTTCTTTTCACAGAAAGTCATTCCGGCTCTCTACTGGCATGTGGAAGGCAATGTTTTGGCCTCGTTGGACAGGGCGGTCAGCATTAAAGTTCATATTACCGCTGACTCATGGTCCAGCAGGCATGGGCAGGGACGTTACCTTTCCTTCACGGCAGAGTAGGTAACTCTGCGTACCCAGGCTTACCTGAGGCAGGCCAGAAAAGTCTGTGGTAATTTCTGCCAGTCATACAATGCCAGTGCTCAGCTTGCTAACATTCAAAGGGAATGCAACCTGCCCACCAACCGCCTCATTTGTGACATGCCCACCAGGTGGAACTCAATGTTAGCAATGCTGCAGGGGCTGCACACACAGCAGAAGGCCATCAATTAGTACCTGTGCGAGTATGGCACCAGGACAGGGTCAGGGGAGCTTGGCTTCTTTTTGCTATGCCAGTGGCTACTGATCAAGGATGCATGCACTGTCCTGTCATCATTTGAGGAGGCCACAAGGATGGTGAGCAGTGATAATGCATGCATCAGTGACACTGTCCTTTTAGTCTTCCTGCTGGAGCACATGCTTCGTGTACTCATGGACAGGGCACTTGAGGCAGAACAGCAGGAGGAAGAGGAGGACTTCCTTTCCTCTCAAGGCCCCCTTTATCCAGAGAGCATTCCTGCAGGCCTGCCAAACACACAAGAAGAAGAGGAGGAGGATTGTGTCAGTATGGATGTATTGGATAACACTCAGCAGCAGTCTTCAAGGGATGGTTTTCAGTCCCAGAAACCCAAGGAGTTGTATGTGGCTGGGAGGAGGTAGTTTACGAATAACGCCATCCTTAGTGACCCAGAGGACTCTGCCTCTGCAAACTTACAAGGGTAAAGTTGCAGAACTCATCTTGCCTTTGCAGAGGGAGCAGAGGATCAAACATCTTCAGGAGGTCTTGAAGAAAGGTTTGTGTAACGCATTTCCAGACCCTGGGAGGTTACCATTTCATGGTGCTGGACAACGTGTTGCTGAGGCTTCGTTCAGTCAGAAGAATGGTGGAGAAGGTGGCCAGTTGACCGATGCCTTTAAACAATTTTTTAGTCTTTAGCGCTGATTGGTTCAAACAGTCATCCCCAGCATCTGCATTATATGGTGCAGGAATATCTAGGGACAAGAGCAGACTTGGAGATTTTTCCAACAGAGCATCCACTGGGTTACTGGGTCTTGAGGATAAATCAACCGGCCAGAACTTGCTTAATGTGCAACTGAGCTACTGGCCTGTCCTGCATCCAGCATGCTTTCTGAACGCACATTCAGTGCTGCTGGAGGGTTTGTAATGGATCAAAGAGTGCGCCTGTCCACAGACTCCGTTGATAGGCTCACATTCAGAAAAATTAATCAGTTCTGTGCCTAACAAGAGCATCTGTGAGGGGTTACAGTGTTGTGGCTAGACATCAAAAGAAATTCTGGACAGCCGCACTCTCAAAAATATATGTTAGCCTTTTATTCAATGAAGTGTCATCCAAGATACAAGTCACAGCAGAATTGAACAAACTTACGCGTTTCACACTACGAGGAGTGCTTAGTCAGTGTTGTGGCACCACCACCCAAGGCCCAATTTTTCTGCCCCTGTTTAACAGAGGCATGTAATTATAAGTCTTGATATAATATTTCACAGCAGGGCCTGTTCCTGCGCCCAACAAGAGTAACTGTGAGGGCTTACAGTGTTCTGGCACCACCAAAACCAAAGGCTCAATTTTTCTGCCCCTGTTTAACAGGGGTATGTAATTACAATTTTTGATATCATAATTCACAGCAGCACCCGTTCCAGCGCCCAACAAGAGTAACTGTAAGGGGTCACAGTATTCTGGCACCACCAACACCTAAGGCCCAATTTTTCTGCAGAGTATATAGGGCAGCCCGTATAGTATATATCAAGGATATTTAATTAGCGGACCTCCAGCTGTTGCAGAACTACAAATCCCATGAGGCATAGCAAGACTCTGACAGCCACAAGCATGACACCCAGAGGCAGAGGCATGATGGGACTTGTAGTTTTTCAACAGCTGGAGGTCCGCTAATTGCATATCCCTGGTATATATACTGGTGCTAAGAGTATATAGTGCCTGGGGGCCTGGGGGGCCCCCACGCAATTTTTTTTTAAATTTTGGTGTGGGGTTCCCCTTAATATCCATACCAGGCCCTTCAGGTCTTTGGGGGGACATCCAGGCCATCTTTTTTGGTATTTTTGGCATGGGGTTCCCCTTAATATTCATACCAGACCAAGGGCCAGGTAATGGGCTGGGGGGGGGAACCCACACCATTTTTTTCAATGATTTTTATCTATATTGTCGGGATCCAACAATACATTAAAGCCGCAAGCAGTTTTAAATGACATTTTTTCTTTGCTGTGGTACTGTTATAAACATGGGAAAGATGCGCTAGTTTACAAGCAGACTAAGGAGACCCCCCAGGCACAATATTTAAAGGAATATTTCATTTTTATTGTTTCACTTTAAGCATTATTAAAATCACTGCTCCCGAAAAAACTGCCATTTTTTTTTTTGCATTGACACATGTCCCCTGGGGCAGGACCCAGGTCCCCAAACACTTTTTCTGGCAATAACATAATATATGCCTTTAAAATGAGCACTTTTTTTTTTTTGTTGCTCTACATAAAGATGGCCTAGGCTATAAGAAGATTGCCAATACCCTGAAACTGAGCTGCAGCATGGTGACCAAGACCATACAGCGGTTTAAAAGGATAGGTTCCCTTCAGAACAGGCCACGCCATGGTCGGCCAAAGAAGTTGAGTGCATGTGCTCAGCATCATATACAGAGGTTGTCTTTGGGAAATGAGTGCTGCCAGCATTGCTGCAGAGGTTGAATGGGTGGCGGGTCAACCTGTCAGTGCTCAGACCATACGCCGCATACTGCATCAAATTTGTCTGCATAGCTGTTGTCCCAGAAGGAAGCCTCTTCTAAAGATGATGCACAAGAAAGCCTGCAAACAGTTTGCTGAAGACAAGCAGACTAAGGACATGGATTACTGGAACCAAGTCTTGTGGTCTGATGAGACCAAGATAAACTTTAAGACGATTAAACGATTTGGTTCAGATGGTGTCAAGCATGTGTGGCGGCAACCAGGTGAGGAGTACAAAGACAAGTGTGTCTTGCCTACAGTGAAGCATGGTGGTGGGAGTATCATGGTCTGGGGCTGCATGAGTGCTGCCGGCACTGGGGAGCTACACTTCATTGAGGGAACCATGAATGCCAACATGTACTGTGACATACTGAAGCAGAGCATGATCCCCTCCCTTCAGAGACTGGGCCGCAGGGCAGTATTTCAACATGATAACGACCCCAAACACACCTTCAAGGTGACCACTGCCTTACTAAAGAAGCTGAGGGTAAAGGTGATGGACTGGCCAAGCATGTCTCCAGACCTAAACCCTTTTGAGCATCTGTATCAGGAACCATGAATCAGACCGAGACAGAAGTATAGTTAAATAACACTTGTTTAATAATAATAATGTAAACAGAGTAATGCCCCGTACACACGGTCAGATTTTCCGATGGAAAATGTCCGATCGGAGCGTGTTGTCGGAAATTCCAACCGTGTGTGGGCTCCATCGGACATTTTCCATCGGATTTTCCGACACACAAAGTTGGAGAGCAGGAGATAAAATTTTCCGACAACAAAATCCGTTGTCGGAAATTCCTATCGTGTGTACACAAATCCGACGGACAAAGTGCCACGCATGCTCAGAATAAATAAAGAGATGAAAGCTATTGGCCACTGCCCCGTTTATAGTCCCGACGTACGTGTTTTACGTCACCGCGTATAGAACGATCGGATTTTCCGACAACTTTGTGTGACCGTGTGTATGCAAGACAAGTTTGAGCCAACATCCATCGGAAAAAATCCTAGGATTTTGTTGTCGGAATGTCCGAACAAAGTCCGACCGTGTGTACGGGGCATACGCGTAATCAAAACAAGCCAGATTTCAGTAACCGGATCAGGTAGTCAGCCAAGCAAATGACAGAGAGCCAGAGATAAATATAATAGTACAGCAAGCAGGATCAGGAGCCAGAAGGAACGCCAGCTGAGCAAGTCTTCAACAGGAACGCAGGAGAAAGTCTCTGTGATGTTGACAAAGGTGAAGGCAGAGCTGAAGTGAGCTGGACAACTTTAAGTAGGCAGGACTGACGAGCAGAATCAACAACAGCTGGGTAACTGTGGAGAGAGATGGGAGCTGGCAATTAGCCAACAGCTGAGCGGCCAGCTCAGAGAAGGAAGGGCTGAGCCCAGCCCTGACAATCTGTGGGGCATCCTCAAACGGAAGGTGGCGGAACACAAGGTCTCTAACATCCACCAGCTCCATGATGTCATCATGGAGGAGTGGAAGAGGACTCCAGTGGCAACCAGTGAAGCTCTGGTGAACTCAATATCCAAGAGGGTTAAGGCAGTGCTGGAAAATAATGGTGACCCCATAAAATATTGACACTTTGGGCCCAATTTGGACATTTTCACTAAGGGGTGTACTCACTTTTGTTGCCAGCGGTTTAGACATGAATAGCTGTGTAAATTGTTCTGAATTCCAAGACTATACCTCTCACATGTGTACAGATAGAGATAGTGGTGCTAATATATATTTGTAAAGATATGAGTCAAAACAGCATGATACCGGTGACACTCTGATTCTATACAAAAAACAATAATAAAGATAGAAATATAACACCCCGTGAAAAGTGTCAGTATAAAAATAAAAACATTACAAAAATCATAAACTGTGAAAAGTCCATGGAAAAAGTTCACATGAAAAAAATCCAGCACAACAGTAGTTTTTTCCTATGTGATAGTTCTTCTACTCTTCCACCACAGTAGAAGATCTATCACTTTATTACTGTTTTTTGTATAGAATCAGAGTGTCACCGGTATCATGCTGTTTTGACTCATATCTTTACAAATATATATTAGCACCACTATCTCTATCTGTACACATGTGAGAGGTATAGTTTTAGGATTCAGAACAATTTACACATTTATTTAAGTGGCAGCTTTTCACTGTACACTGTGTATGTACACATCTTGTATTCATTTACACAACAATCATTTAGTTTTGTCACTGGTCTTTGGCGCAGTGGAGTGAGAAAGAACCAAGGGCGGCTTATTTTTACCTCTCTTGCTACAAACCATTAATGGCTGTGTGTTGAGTTATTTTGAGGGGACAGCAAATTTACACTGTTATACAAGCTGTACACTCACCACTTTACATTGTAGCAAAGTGTCATTTCTTCAGTGTTGTCACACACTTTTGTGTGTGTGTGTGTGTGTGTGTATATATATATATATATATATATATATATATATATATATATATATATATATATAAAACACACTGTTAGAACAGTTAGGGCACTTTTAATACTCTGGGCAAGCTAGACTGTGTATTCAGTTTTAAACGAACAAATGACTTTCATATTTTTTCCTATTTTTGACTACATTCCAAGACACATCATAATGATGAAGTGCAGTGAAGGTTTGGGGAATCTCTAATGGGATTAAATAGAGAAAGAAAGATATGTACATATGTTCCGCCAAGACTTATACTGACCGACCCTTGTAAAAATATCAAATTTGCAAAAAAATTCTGCAAGCTCTTCTGATTTAGATAGATTGGAAAATAATTGTTGCTTTTGAGTTGTAACTTGTTTCCAGAATTCTAAGCCGCTGTTAGCTGGGTGTTCATTGCATGTTACCGTGGTGAAATAAACAGTCTTCTCAGGTTCAGTGATGGAGAACTAGTAAAGAAGAATTTATGGCAGAGTAGTAACACCACTGGTTGTAATTTAAATGGCAATAAATAAGTGGAATGACACAGAGCATTAGAAATTTGTGGGTAGCAATCATGGGGTGACAGTCTGCTGTCTGAATGAATAGTTGCTGGTGAAAAACTGAAAATCAGAGATGAAACGGTCCTCACAATACATTTGATTTTAAAAGAACAGTACAGGACCACTCCAGTTATAAAGAACCAGTAACAACAAATTAAATTGTGAATGACAAAGCCAACATTCTAAGCTTTGAGCACATACTTTCACTTGTCCATGCATGCTCATAGCTATAGAACTAGCGACCAGAGAAAGTTGTCTGCACTGCTGTGTTATCAGGGCTCTGGTTCTAGGCTAGTAAAAGTAGGGCTGTCAGTTTTATTATATAAATTTCAGCTATCACCATAGATTAACTTTCAAGTGGCAAAAGTCTGATGCTGGGGGTCCCCCAACTTGCAAAGAATATGTTCTCTGTTCACAAGCAGTGAGTCTCAGTGTGAAGAAAAGGGGAAAGAACTGCTACATTAATATGGTATTGGCTAAGAGCAACAGCATTTTCACCTTCAGCCCCTAGCAGAAAGCTCTATTCAAAAAGAGAGAGGTTTTGCCACAGATGCCTTTCGAGCCCAGCTCTTTTTCTTAAAGACAGGAAAACCTGTGGTCAGGCTAAGGATATATAAGTATTTACTGTACATATTATTAACAATAATTCACATCGTTCCCTCCAAGAGATCAGCTCCATCTGTGACATCTTTATTTTCCAATATTTTTTATTGAAAATGTATGTATCAAATTCCAAGACAAAAGATTGTTTACACAAGAAAGGTATTTCTGTATACAAAATTATGTCTCAAGGTGCTAGAGATAAAGACAGAATGATATATTCCAATAAATGTACTCGTTATATTTCTTAGCTTTATATACTATAACATAATAAACTACAAGAAAAATCAGTAACAAAAAAGTTGGCACATTCATGGGTCCCTGTCACTCCTTTAGACTCCATGAGGAGGAAGAGGAGGGATCCATAATCACGTGACCATGTGGCCAATGTCCATATTGGCATGCAGTGTAAAATGATTGGGGGAGAGGAGGCTAAGCCATGATTCCAAGTTGTAATTTGAGTCTGATCGAATCCCCACAATATTTCACATACATCAATATACCATATAACTCACTGGTCACTCAAAAAGGATGCAGGCAAAGGAAAGAAAAGACTGCAAAATGAAGGAAGGAAGGAGAAAGAAGAAAGGGGGGAAAGATAAAGGGCGATGTACACCCCTGACATTCCAGACATGATGGTACGGATGCCTAATAAGCCTTCGGACAGATATTTAATCCAAGGTTCCCAGACTATCAAAGATGGGCTGCTTATCAAGTAATGAATGAAAGGCGTCCATTGGTCCACGACAACTTAGTTCTTAACAAATCGAAGTGGATCATGGACACCTTCCAAGATCTAGCTACTGCTATCCTGGATGCTGTAAAGATAAATTATATAAGTTTCCTTATATGTCCCAACACTCCCTCCACTGGTCATCCTAGCAGCGCCTGCTGTGATGATTTAATCAAATTCGCCTGGGTGGTAGCTTTGCAACTTTGTACTTTGTAATTCAAACACAGAACAGTAGGTATGAGATGCTATAAGAACAATTTGAATGAGTTCAACCATTCTCCTGTGAATTTTGAGGATGAATTGCTCCACAGTGCCTGCCCCTTCTGAGGTCATTGAATACTTGTTTGTGTTTCCATCACTGCTTATTAGGGATTTGTAAAACTTGAATATACATAGGCTGGTCACAGATTCACTTGGGTACCTGCAATTTCATCAGACCTGACCAAAAAGTAAGTTGCCCATAGGATATTCATTCCAGTAGAGGCAGTTAGGAAAGTAAGCTCTAATAGAAAAATGGCTAACAGAGTTTCAACTGAAATCTTCCTTCAATAGCTATTGCTCCTTTGAGACAAAAATCTGAAGTGTCTACAATTCGCATAAGCATGTAGGCCTGCTAGATATGAGTTTACTTGTTTATGGATTAAGCAAGAATTGTTTACATAAAAGCAAGACCAAAGAAATGTTGGTCTTGTTTTCCATGTGAATTAACACAGTGGCATCTACTTAGAAATGGCTTAACTCCAGGCAAACTAAATTTGATATCGGGACCTGAGATTTACATGGCTCTGTCAGATAACAGTGCCAAGTTTTTGATCTTATTTCTACCGCGGTTAAGGAGTACATTTTGGTATCCTCCATTCACCCCCTACTTGTAATTTTAATTGGACACTGAAGAAGAAATAACAGCAGGATGAGGTCATCACTCAGATGTCTCCTTCTGTCAGTATGATCGTTTTCAGCATGTTTGTGCAAATTATGGTCCTTAATCCTCATTTTAGGTGCCATTATACAGGGAGTTTTAAAAAGCTGATAGCAAGAGAATTTGAGGTTGATACTTTAGTTGCTTTTAAAATTACGTTCAAAGGAGCCTACCTATAAAGCCGCCAATGCGATTTTCACCAATTATTCACTGGTGGTAAATCCATCATTGTCATTTAAACATTGTATAGCCAGGTACTTGGCTAAGAATGAGAGGAATGCAAGCTGCAGCTGCTCTCTGTAGCTGCTGGCCTGCGGTGTTGAACTTGTTAACAGCTATTTCATCAAAGGGAGGGAGCCGCTGAGCAGGAAGAGCTCAATAAACTGAGTCAGACCGCAATGCACTGTGGGACCTGTAGTCCAGAGGAAAGACTCTGCTGTGTAATCAGGAGCTTTTGAACTACATTCCCTATAAAGGTCCCTATAGAGATGGTGAGCTGCAATATCCCTGGGATGGGTAAGTTGCTGCTGTGGGGAGTTACTATCTGCTGCTAGAAAGACTAAGCCCTTTAGGAACTGGCCATACAGCCAACTAGTAGCCTTATTGCTGCCTTTAGGCTTGACTGGGACTATGCTTATGTGCACCAATGGTGCAACTGTGGCTCAAAACTACCCGGCTAAAGAGTTAGGACCAAGGGCTGCCTTTTTATACATGCAACACAGAGATCGTTATCTATTACTTATGCTGAAAGGTACCTCTCAGGGGATATTGCCCCATATCCTAGCCATTCTTCTAGATGCACTCTAGACTTGTTATAGTATTATAATCAACATTGCAGTCAATGCTATGTTTATATGCTTATATGTTTATTGCTAACTTCGCTGATTTAGGTGTTGATTCTAGTCTAGTGGTTCAGAACTCTATTCTAAGTTACTTTGGCATAGTGATTATACTGTCTAGAAGATTGTGTCTAAACCTACCTTCTGTATACTCATTTATGCTGAAACCATCATTCATTCTAATCCGTACCAGTCATTGAGTTAATTTACCACTAAATGATCTTGTGTCTATTTCCTGATGCTAATTTCCAGCCAAGTTAGAGGTACCTATACTCGTGTTCTTATAGGTGCTTGCAACCTTGCAGGTTGTTCTTAAAGTCGAGGCGCATAACAGAGAACCCAAATTACCTGCAGGGTGGTGCTACAATATGTGCTGGGAAGACTTACCTGCAGTGATTGCCTAATAAATGTCAGATTCATTCATTCATATATAAATATTTATAAAGTGTATATGAAGTGTACAGTTTCCCAAGAAAGGAGGTGTAGGAAAATTTGCAACAGTGTCACAAACATAAATACAAATATGATAAGGTTCTACCCTACCCCTTCTTTACTAAAGAAAAGTGATTTTGTTTCTGTCTGTTTTGCTGCTGGAAAGTTATAATCATGTTCTGACTGGTAAAACATTGCTAACAAGATAGAAAGTGTGTGTGTGTGTGTGTGTGTGGGGGGGGGGGACTCAGATAGCAGTTAAAACCTATTAGGGGTACTAATTAGTTCCCACTCTAACCAAAACCAGAACACACTTTTTTGGCTTGGCATTTACTTTACAGCATTGAAATTCAATATACAGTTTACTGTTTTTCCAACTTAATGATTTGTAATCCCTGCACTGGCTTCCACTCACCCAACGAATAAAATTAAAAATACTGATAATAATTTACAAAGCCGTCCACAACTCTGCCCCCAGCTACATCACTAACCTAGTCTCAAAATACCAACCAAGCCGCTCTCTTCAGTCCTCCCAAGACCTCCTGCTCTGTAGCTCCCTTGTCACCTCCTCCCATGCTCGCCTACAGGATTTCTCCAGAGCTTCTCCCATCCTTTGGAACTCCCCACCCCAATCTGTCCGACTGTCCCCTAATCGACAATCTCTAAAAACCCATCTCTTTAAAGAAGCTTATCCTGCTTCTAACTAATACACTGTTTTACTTTCTCCATTAGCTCATCCCCCACAGCTATTACCCTTTTTGTATCAATTGACCCTCCCTGCTAGATTGTAAGCTCTAATGAGCAGGGCCCTCTGATTCCTCTTGTACCAAATTGTAATGTAACTGTAATGTCTGCCTTCATTTTGTTAAGCGCTGTGCAAACTGTTGGCGCTATATAAATCCTGTATAATAATAATTTGTCATTTACACACATTACCTTCACTAAACAGCCAACTGACACACCCAGCTTATAATTAAGCAGCAATTTATTTCCCTGGTTCAAAAAAATCACCTTCCTTTGTCATATCTCTGCCTCCTCAGACCAACATCAACACCTCTGTCTAGTGTGCTGACCTAGGAACAGTAAGACTAGGTTCACACTAGTGGTGCTGCATAGTCATGCCTTCTTAAGTGCATTTTCCTAGCACATTTCTGCTTGTTATTATGTACATTTTTTACATGTTTCCATGCTTCATGCTTTTTTATATAAGGAGGAGACCGGTTTAGAGTATAAACTTTGCTTTCTTGACTAGCTACTTTGAATCTAAAGCATACAGCACATTTCCACAGGTGTCCAATCAATCATCAGCATGCTTCCTTTCAGCACATGAACTGGTTTCCTGTACTGCTTCTACCTCTCGCACTCCAGTTCAGCTATACAGGGACTGCAAGGGACCGATACCAGATCAAATGCATGCTCACTCATGATACTTATATTTAAAAATTGATTTTATGATGTAATAATGATAACAGAGCTCAGAGCTGCAATAATTTGTGTATTTTATGTCTGCCTAGAGCCTAGCTTTAACCACTTCAGCTCTTAAGGATTCACCTCCCCTTCATGACCAGGCCATTGTTTTGCGATACAGCACTGCGTTACTTTAACTGACAATTGCGCAGTCGTGCAACGCTGTACCCAAATAAAATGTATGTCCTTTTTCCCACAAATAGAGCTTTCTTTTGGTGGTATTTCATTGCCTCTGCATTTTAAATTTTTTTGGGCTATAGATAAAAAAAAAAACAATTGAAAAAAAAATGTTTACTTTCTGCTATAAAACATATTCCAATAACAAGACCAATAAAAAATAGTATCAAATTAGGGAACTTATCACATGCAGTAGCACGCATGTGACTTATGTAATTGACTGACTTACAGTATGTGGGCAGGACCACCAGACCACTCAACGTAAGAATCAGAGAGCATATTAATAATATAAAGAATGGTTTCCCCAAACATAACTTGTCTTGGCACTTCAAGAAGGTACATCAAAGTGACCCTCCGGGTTTGATCTTTTACAGGATTGATATAATCAAGAACCATTGGAGGGGTGACAATAAAAAGATAAAGGCTTCACAGAACGAGACAGGATGGATTTATCGATTAGGGTCTTTAGTACCTGGGAGGCTCAATGTCGATATTGACCTTAAATGTTTTTTTAATCTAATTTCTAAAATATTTTTCTATATGATTAATATGGAAATATATATTTTATTACTTTTTATTTTTTCCCAAATTCAGTATTTACATTAGATTTTCATTCAGGATAGTTCTCATTGGTCTGCTAGCATAAGATAGTGTATAGCGGGTTATTATCCAAGCGTCATAATCAGTATGTGACACCCTTGGAATTATGGGGTCCCTCGTTTTTGTCACAACTGATCATTCATTTTTATAATTTTTTATAATTTTTATAACATTGCGCATTTATACCATACGTACACTTTAGGTTTATATATATATATTATTTTTACATTCATCTGTCTCTACTATTCTGTGGTTTTCAGACCAACTCATGTATACCTGCTATTTTGGTCCATGAGGCCATTGGGACATGTAGTTTAGATGGCTGCAATTTTGTTACCCCCTGTACTCTCTTTGACACACTTGAGTGAAAAGTGTATATCTCATTTATAATATTTTTTATATTGTTGTTGAAATGTTTACCTTCACTTGGTAACATCTGTTTTGCAATTGGTATGTGTAGTTGTACTGCGGCCTGTAATAATGACTTCGACCACTGGGGGCTTTGCCGGGTCTGCATTGCACACCCTGGCAGCCCTTGCAGTCTATTTGGAAACGATATGTTAAAATGTGGGGCCGTTTTGCCGTATATGGACATTGCCTTCCCTTGTATTTTGTATGGCAGTCTGCCACTTGCAGGCATCTGCCGGTTGTGAGAATTAGTCTAATTGGTAACAGCTGTGGTGGTACCTCAACCTGCTATATAATGATGTGAGTTGTACCAAGATGGCTATGCCTCAGACGACGTCTAGTGACGAAATGCATAAGGCGGGACTTGGTATACGTTAAGGTCATTTCCGGAAACTTCCAGTTTTCTGGTTGTGGTCTGTGGAACGCACACTGCCCAGGCCCAGGAACTTTCCTGTAAGCCTTTTATGAAATCGGCACAATTGCAGCCCTTTCTGCTTATGGAAATTCCTTTTTATTTGTTTTTTTACTCGTCTTAAATTTTTTATCGGATTTACACTATGGATGCCCATTTTTGATTTTATGTGAATACCGCATTGCATACACCTTTTTCCGGAGCAGGAGAGCATATCGGTTCCAAGGATACCAGGATTAGAGACCTAGTCCACTACAAGCTCTTTACTCCTGCAGGGGTGGGGGCTTCTGGTGAGTTCATATAGGGGGAGCACGAGAAGTCACTTTATTTGTTGCACAGAAGTTGATATAAAGCTGTATCACTTGGAAATCAGCACAAGTCACTTTTATGGGAATATGGACACTTGATACTGAGAGACTTTTAGGTCATATATTTCTCTCATGAATGGATTGAATATTCATCATTGCTATATATTTGATATATATTTTTTCACTTGATTCACTTGGAAAAAAACTTATTTGCTACATAGTTTTCACTTATGGACTGAATAACAATTATTGCTACATATTTGATGTATATATAAATTATATATATATATATATATATATATATATATATATATATATATATATATATACATTTTTTTCACTTGATTCACTTTTAAATTAGCAGCTTACTTTGTTTAGAGCATTGCTTAGTTTTTTACATACCAATAACATCCGGTTATTAGTTAAGTTACATTGTGATAATACACACATTTTTGATGTGGATAGAGATTTATACTGTTATATATGCAATTTGGGATTTAATCACATTGTCTAGGGATTCATACCTTCATTTTCACTGTCCCAAATTGGCAATATGTTTACACATATTTTTTATATACCTATGTTTAAACCACTACAGCTGGTCAACATATACGTTATTTAAAACCTATTGTAAGCAGTGCCAACATCCCCTTTTTTTTAATATTAATTTTTTGGGGCACCAATAGTGGAGTCTTTGTCTGGGGAGGCTGCAGCTTCATTCCTAACTAAGCGTGGAATTTTTAGTTTAATATATTCCAATGACACTGGCTGGGAAGGGGTTAACATCAGGGACAAGTAAAGAGTTAACGGTGTGCCTGTGTTTTTGTACAGTGTGGGAGGTGCTTTTACTAGGGGAAGACATGAGTGCTTGTCCCTGCTTTGCAGGAACACAGGATTCATGCCTTCCCTACTGACAGAACGGCAATCTGCCTTGTTTACAGACTGCCATTCTGCCTCTGTACTGAATGATTGGCAGGTGCAGACAGACATCGAATCTACAGTACCCACTGATAATCTCCCGCTGTGTATAATCACAGCAGGAGCGAGACGCCAGTGGCACAAATTTATGCCTGCTAACTGGTATATATACATGATCCTGTGCACAGTGGCCACCCTGTAGCAGTATATCTGCTATAAGGTGGTCGGCAAGTGGTTAAAAGAGATCCAGATTCCATTGCCAGCCAAGCTTCCAATAAGCTTTCTTATACTTATACTTATGTATCAGTGATAATTGGATGTCCTGCTGTTTAATTTTTGGACTTCTGGTCCAGAGTTGCCAAACTGCACCAAGAAGCTCTAAATGTTGTACTTGCAGAGGCTGCTAAACAACATGAAGATGCTTCTGATGGATCATCTCTGCATGGTGTAAGGTCAGCTGGGAAAACATCACCATATTAGGGCCCAATCAAGCAAACACATGTACCGTATTTCTAAATGTTTTTGGTTAATTTTCTTAAAAATGTTCTCCTAAGAGAAATATGGCAGCTATTACTGACCTCCATTTGAGAATACTAGTTACTTGACTGTCATGGTGGCTCACTGGCTGCAAAGCTTTATGAGTTACTGACCCTGAAAAGGTATTCACATTAGGAAAGTCGGGGAAAATTTGGAGGTTTTATGTGCATGCTTGTTTGAACCAAGAGGGTCAGTTATGCCCTGTACACACGACCGGTTTTCCCGTTGGAATAAACTCTGAAGGTTTTTCCGACGGCGTTCCAAAGGAATTCCACTGAAACTGTCTTGCATACACGCGATCACACCAAAGTCCGACCGTCAAGAACGCAGTGACATACAACACGTAAGACGGGACTAGAAAAAGGAAGTTTAATAGCCAGTAGCCAATAGCTTCTGTCTCGTACTTGCTTCAGAGCATGCGTCGTTTTTGGTACGTCGGAACAGCATACAGACGAGCAGTTTTCCCGATAGGAATTGATTCCGTCTGAAATATTTAGAACATGTTCTCTTTCTAGGTCCATCAGAATTTTCTATGTAAAAAGTCAGATGAGGCATACACACGATCGGAATATACGATGAAAAGCTCCCGTCAGACTTTTTCTGTCGGACATTCCACTTGTGTGTACGGGGCATAAGACAAACATGCAACAGACATTTGCAGAATGAGCATAAAGTCTCTAAAGGCAATCTAAAATTTTTACGAACCTTTAATGCAATGTAAAGATCACATTTCATCTGATTGGAGCACTAAGAACAATAAAAGATGATTTCTAAATGACTCTTATCAGTTAGTATACATTTTATTTTATTACATGTCTTCAAATAAATATAGTGCCTTTTGCAGCTATAAAAAAAAGGAATTAATTATTTAGTGTTTCTGTTTACTAAAAACAAGCAGATTCTTTGACAAAAAAGTAGTAAAGTAAAAGTATAAAAATCCTGGTTATTAATGAAATTGTAGCAGAATTCTGTGCCTTTCATATGCAGAATATCTTATAGCTAACTTAGATGCCAAATGAACACAATTCGATCATCAAAAGTTTGTATTAAAAATTATATTTTCATATCTTAGAAAAACTAAAAACTGGAACAGTTCCAGTTTAATTATGTAGAAATGATTGCATGCTATCGAATATTTACATCTGTACAATAGGTGGGTTTCTAATCAGACAGGCAAATGAATAGCTATGACAATAGTCTTTATTTTCAATACAATGATAATGCTTGCAAAATAAACAATAAATACAAAATGAAAAAACCATTTCTTTGGGATCATAACATGACATGAAGTTTGTGACACAGTAAGAGACATACAGGACATCAAATATTCTGCTTATGCTGTCTGTTTTGTGGTATTTATTTCATTGTTTAGCCGCAAGGCATGTGTCAAGTAATTGGTTTTGTTTTAAACATCAGAATCCCATCATCACCAACAAACTGCATTATATGAAAATACATTAAATGTTGTTGTTAGTTCAATCATTTATATGATGTACATTGTGAAACACTGTTATATTTCCTCCATATACAGAAATGGGAAATGCCCTTATCAATGGTTTACTTGCTATATTATGAGAGAATGTGACAGTTTCAGTTGTTTTCAGCCAAATTACATAATGATCTCATGCCTATGGTTGAATCCCAAGCTTGACTAGCAGCTGTCACCTGGTATACTAATGTTCATACAAGTTTGACAAGTAAATCTTCAATCTAGGTTTCATGAAATAGGTGTGGTTGGTATAATATGTGTGCCACCCAAAGTTTTCTCAGCATACCACTCATGCCCCGTACACACGGTCAGATTTTCCGATGGAAAATGTCCGATCGGAGCGTGTTGTCGGAAATTCCGACCGTGTGTGGGCTCCATCGGACATTTTCCATCGGATTTTCCGACACACAAAGTTGGAGAGCAGGAGATAAAATTTTCCGACAACAAAATCCGTTGTCGGAAATTCCGATCGTGTGTACACAAATCCGACGGACAAAGTGCCACGCATGCTCAGAATAAATAAAGAGATGAAAGCTATTGGCCACTGCCCCATTTATAGTCCCGACGTACGTGTTTTACATCACCGCGTTTAGAACGATCGGATTTTCCGACAACTTTGTGCGACCGTGTGTAGACAAAACAAGTTTGAGCCAACATCCGTCGGAAAAAATCCTAGGATTTTGTTGTCGGAATGTCCGAACAAAGTCCGACCGTGTGTACGTCCTATTAGAGTACCAGAGGGATTGAACTATGTTAACAATTTCTTGGTCTTTATATGCATATAACATGAATAATTTCTATTTGGAAAACAATATTCAACAAATTTGTAACCCTCAATATGTGTTTGGAGATGTTTGAAATCAGAGTCTGAATGTCCAATAAGAGACCTTTTATATTAGGTGGTTTGGGTGACAACCATTGAGTCATTATTTCTCCCGGGGATAAAAGAAGAACTGCGTGTATCCATTCATTGTTCTAAGGATCTGCGGTAAAGGTTACTAAGGCCCTATGCACACTGGGTGTTTGCCCAACTCTTCTGAATACCTTTAACCTGGCAGAAGAAAAGCGGCATTAAGAAGATGTGTTTAGGTGTTTGGGTGTTCATTCATTTCATTGGCCAGAATATAAATTTATTCTGCCCATTGAAATGAATGAATGCTTAAGCCCTAACACATTACATGTGTTTAGGCACTTTATTACATGACCCCAGAAGCATGAGATATGGAGGCAGTCTTATGGGCCATGTTTCAATTTACATTTGGGGCAGCATTTGAGATATGATTTAGGGGCCTGAAAAAAAAAACTGCATAGCGTGCTCTAGTAGTATCTGAATTTGGGTTTCTCTTGCAGTCTCATTTTCAGTACTGTTCTAGACTTGTAGATTTACACTTGGGGCAGCATTTGAGATATGATTTAGGGGTCTGAAAAAACAAGACAAAAAAATCAGCATAGTGTGCTCTATGAAATATCTGAATTTGGGTTTCTCGTGCAGTCTCATTTTCAGTACTGTTCTAGACTTGAAAACTTGTAGACTTGTGGGGTTATTACATGATCCCAGAAGCATGAGTTATGGAGGCAGTCTTATGGGCAATGTATCAATTTACACTTGGGGCAGCATTTGAGATATGATTTAGGGGCCTGAAAAAAAAAAGAAAAACAACAAATAAAACTAACTGCATAGTGTGCTCTATGTAATATCTGAATTTGGGTTTCTCTTCCAGTCTCATTTTCAGTACTGTTCTAGACTTGTAGATAGCCCTGCAATACTCGACCAGAGACATCATCTGCTTGATAGTTGAATTGTCATTTGAGTACATTCATTGTTTCATGTGTTATTAGGAATTTTACATTTGAGATGAAGATATAAAGAAGAGATTAAATAGGTGCAATTGTGCCTCATGTATCAAGGATGTGAGTCTTGTGGAAATATGTGGAATGAATCTCACTTTTCTAATAGCATGTTTGTTAGAAGTAATATAGAAAGTGACTCAGGGGTATGTTGTATCAGGTACATAACACTGGAAGGGATTGAGGATTGAGAGTGACTGGATCAAATAGAGGACCTATTGTGGAGATACCCTGGTCCCTCCATTAAGTGTAAGCCACATGTTGTTGACCTTGTGAGAACTGAGTATTTTTCATTATGGGAAGATTTTTAGAGATATGGGGAAGGAAATCAATTTTTTTTATCTGATTTCTCTCTAGGTCACAATTGTGTCTCTGCATAGGGAGTTTGTTTTAAAACGAGGATGACATTTAGATATCCTGGTGTAGAGGAGAGCTATCAGAGATCATAGCTCTGTCATCCCCAAATCAAAAGTAATGTTGGAATAGTGTGAAACCATAAAAAAACCTTAGAGCATGAGGAAGATTAAACTGCATACCCTGCTGTTTGTGATACTAAGGCCTCACAACATTTGGTGCTAATAACTTTCAAGGCAAGATGCAGGGACTTTTTTACCTTCTAGAGAAGTTTGGAAAAGGCAACTTCCAGAACTTTAACATCAGCAGATTTCAATAGCAGAGGGATTATTTGAAGCAGATATAACAACTATGCAATGTTAACTCTATAGATACAACTCCTCACACTTCAGCTGCTGTGTTGGGATTTCTGTGTTAAAAGCTTTTAAATGAGCCTTCTATATTTTTGGAAGCTGTAGACCCTAAAGTCTCTGTTTTCAATCCCGGCCCCTCCTTTATTACAGGTTGGCCTAAATGGCATTTGGTAACCCACAGATGTGAGGTGACAGTGGTCTAATTGTTCCAGTAAAATCAAGTATCAAGGGCACTAGCATTTACAGAAGCTGACCTAGATAGCATTGTGGTACTCACATATTTGAGATGTCAGTGGTTTATTTGTTCTAGCAAAATCAGGTAGTAAGCTTATATACAAGGGGTGACTCCAAGTTTGATTTATAGTTGCTGTTAGGAGTACTAACATTTACAGAAGCTGACAGAGATGGCATTGGGGTAACTACAGGTGTGAAATGATGTATACTGACAGACAAAACAGATCAGAGATCTGACTCCAAGTTGATTGCTAGCTGCTTATTTGATTCCTCTGCTGTCTTTTCCAAAAATAAATTAATTGAATGACTTGAGCATCCTATAGGCAGTTGAAATACTCAACGTTATTTCTGGGATACGTTAGAATTATAATTTACATTAACAAACCAAATTGCAGTTACTGTCAGGTACCTAACTGATCTGGTGGTAATGCTTGAACTTTGCTCGAATAAAAATTAATCAAATGTAAGTGTGTTAAAACTGTTTTCAATGAAAAACTAGTATCAATTGGTAATATTCCTCCAACTTTTGGCTCTTTGAAGTCTCCCAGGTCACCTAGCCATGTTGCTAATCTATATATATTGCTCTGGTACTGTACATATGTTCATTACACTGTGCAATATCCGTAACAAGCTTTATCACAGCTCCTGAAGATCATGAGAATTGCATTTCATACATGCTGCTGGAACTGAAAGGACCTCTCCAGATTCAACAATTCATTTTCGCGGCTTCAGGCACTCAGACACTGGAAAGACTAATTATTGAATGTCAAAGGTTTGCATTGGCCTGCTTTCTGAAATATTTTCTCTTATATATATTTTACTTGATAAAGCTGACGGAAGGATTTCTGTGACTGCTTCTGCGTCCCTGAATAAGGCTGATTAAGTATCTTCAGGTTGTTATGCCTTCAATGCAGAATATAGTAAGTTAAAATTAATGACAGCAATGCATCTTTTTTTGTAAAAGAAAATAAAATCTAAATAAAATGAAGATGCTCTATTGATGGCCTGTAAAATAGAAAAAAACACAAACCCCTGTAGGCTGAACAACCTAATTTGTTTACAAGAATTGGGATAATAAAACCACAGGCCTCACAAGGAATTCTGAAATATCAGTAAAAGAAAATGAAATGCAATGCTCTAAAATGGTCTACTGCATTATCAAGAAAATGAAAAAACATTCAGAACTCAACTCATTCAAACACACAGCAACAAAATAACAAGTCCTGCTTCCCAACCATTGGAAGACCAGTGTTTTTTTTTTTTTTTTTAATTTCCTTACTAAATGAAAAAAAAATTATACAGTATATGTATATTTTACAGTTTCATCTAGTCCATGTCTTTTAGCATCTAAACACCACAGAATCATCCAGATCTCAACTAGTAATTGCTCAAGCAAAAACATATGTTAAAATATTGAAGTATAACAAAGATACAAAGATACCCATCAAAACCACAGATGCTGAACACAGATATATAGGCAAATACTGTATATATATATATATATATATATATATATATATATATATATATATATATATACAGATTTGCATCCAGTCAATCAAGAGACTTTTGTGTTGCATTCTCAAACTGACAAGTGATGTGTGGCCCAGCATTTGTACATTGCTGAGCCCCCTCCTGTTACAGTACTCACCTCTATCCTGCTGCCTGTTCTGTTCTTTGTTCCAACTTCTAGCCCCTTCATCGCCCATTGACCCGTGACGCTCCAATGCACCCTGATCCTAATTGGTCATCCCAGTGCCTCCAGTGCACCCTATGAATCCTGGGTCATCCCAATGATCCCTTTGACACCAGGGCACACTGAGCATCATGTGACACCCAGTGAACCCTGTGATCCCAATACAAACTAAGCATCCTGATTCATCCTGAGACTCTGGTGCACTTGAGCATCCAATGCCATCCCATCACCAGAAGCCAGAATATTCAACTGCCACACAGGTGTTCTGTGCAAAACTAATGACATAAACAGGTAAACTTGCAGGAGATGGATATGCATTCTTTTGAAATGTGAGGTCTTATTTCAAAAAGCAATAATCAACGGTTGGGAATATACTTTCTGTCTGACAAACTCACAGGATGGGCTAGCCCATAAACGTAAAATAGTTTCCTGACTTGATCTGACACTTATCAATTTTAAGAAGTTTGCAATCACATTTCTGCACATTTCTGTCTTATAGATGTGGTTGATAATAGCTATTTTGACTTGCTGGTTCTTTATACAATGCCTGCTATTTATTTGCACCCATTCTGGGGGGAATTTATAAAACTAAAAAGTTTCCACTGTGCATTTTTGGTGTGAGAGTTTTCTCATAAAGGGCATCACATTTACATAATCCTAGCTTGCGCTTTATATATGACACATGGGTGTCAAATATTAATGCAGGTATGATTTTATGCTGTTATTTCCACACAAACAATAGAAGAAAACTCTTAGGCATTTAATAACAGAATGATCATGTGTCAGAATGCCATCAATTTAAATTAAAAACTGAATTAAAAAAAAATGTGGTGTGAGTGAGACTTAAGCCTCGTACACACGACCGGATTTTCCGCAGACAAAACCTCTGACTTTTGTCCGAAGGCAAGTGCCTGGATTTAGTCTTGCATACAAATGGCAAGGAATTGTTGGCCAAGAAACAGAAACATAGTGACGTACTACGTGGTTTTTCAGCTCTTTTAATTTTCAGCGCTTTTCATTTTGCACTTTTCATTTCATGCTTTTCAGTTCATTTCTGAACTGCCGTTGATCAACCAGACATGTTGCGGAATCGGAGGAGATAACGTGTTATTTATTATTGGCCTTGAAGTTATTGCTTTGACCCAAGTCCAGTCCAAGAACAGGAGGAGGAGGAGTTTTTGGACCAAAAATTGGTTGCTTTATTAATTGTAACCAATTATGTCATTAGCCTTTGCTGTGGGAGCTCCAGGAAAATATTCCAGATGATTTTCGGAATTATCTCCGGATGACGGACCCCTGCCTTCACCAACTCTTGTCATTGTTGACCCCCTATATTAAGAAGCAGGACACATGCATGAGGCTTTTATTTTATTTTTTGGTTGAATAACAATGATTAGATTTGTTATATTTTCTGTAATTTTGGATGCATAGAATGCACTTTTTGGTTAAGTTCTATTGGCAGATAGCATGTCTAATTTTATTTATTTTCTTTTTTGAATGCACAATAAAAAAAATCTGGAGAATAATACTTGGCTATGTGTTTTACTTCAAAAGACAGTTTGGGAGTAGGCAGTTACATTTAAAAAAATACAATGTAAAATTAACAAGGGACACCAACATAGTTGTATCTTTGATCTTAAAAACTATGGGATAATGGTGTTGTGGTAACTTGCCCAAAAAAAAAAAAAAAAAAAAAAAAAGCATAATAATATTATTCTTGATATCATTAGAAAAAAAAGCCTTTGGAAATTAGTTTGCAATAACTCCATCAGTATCACCAGCAAAGCAGCTTCGTTATGATCCCATTAAAAAAGAAGAGAATGTGCGCTGCATTTTGAGCTTCTGGCTCATCCTTGCTTCCAAGCATGCTTGTTTGTACTTTGGATTTTTGTCCAACGGACTTGTGTACACACACTCAGAAAATCCAACAACAGACATTTGTCCGCAGAAAATTTTTAAAACCTGCCATCCAACATTTGTCCGCAGAAAATTACAATAAAATTGTCTGAAGGATCATACAAATGGTTGGATTTTCCGCTAACAGCCTGTCATCACACATTTCCCGTCAGAAAATCTGATCGTGTGTACGAGGCTTAAGACAAACTCCTCTACCTACGCACGCTGAACATTTCCAGCAGACTTTAAGTGCCTACTGGGACAACAATATCCTGGGATGTAAATATTTTGGGTGGATGGTGTTGTGTTCTGCTGTTTAACCACTTGACCTCTATAAGGTCTACCCCCTTCATGATTAGGCAATTTTTTGCTATACAGTGTTATCTTAACTGACAATTGCGCAGTTATGGAACGCTGTTCATAAATGAAATTTATATAGCTTGTTTTCCCCACAAATAGAGCTTTATTTTGGTGGTATTTAATCACCACCGTTTTTTTTTTTTTTTTTTTTAATGTTTTGCGCTATAACAAAAACATACAGACAATTTTGAACAATATTTTTTTCTTTCTGCTATGAAACATATTCAATGAAAAAAATTAAAAAATCTAATTTCTTCATAAATTTAGACCAATATGTATTCTGCTACATATTTTTAGTAAAATAAAAATCCCAATAAGCATACATTGAGTGGTTTGTGCAAATGTTATAGCAACTACAAACTATGGTATACAGTATCTCACAAAAGTATACCCCTCACATTTTTAAAAAATTTTATTCTACCTTTTCATGTGACAACACTGAAGAAATTACACTTTGCTATAATGTAAAGTACTGAGTGTACAGCTTGTATAACTTTGTTATTCCCTCAAAATAACTCAAGACACAGCCATTAACCACTTCAGCCCCGGACGATTTGGCTGCTCAATGACCAGAGCACTTTTTATAATTTGCCACTGCGCTGCTTTAACTGGTAATTGCGCGGTCATGCAATGTTGTACCCAAAGGAAATTTGTGTCCTTTTTTTCCTACAAACAGAGCTTTCTTTTGATGGTATTTGATTGCCTCTGCAATTTTTATTTTTTGCAATATAAATGGAAAAAGATTTTTTCTACTTTTTGATATAAAAAAAAAATCCAATAAACTCAATTTTAGTCATACATTTAGGCCAAAATGTATTCAGCCACATTTCTTTGGTAAAAAAAATGTCAATAAACGTGTATTTATTGGTTTGCACAAAAGTTATAGCGTCTACAAACTAGGGTAGATTTTCTGAAATTTACGCAGCTTTTAGTTTATGACTGCCTATCTCATTTCTTGAGGTGCTAGAATGGCAGGGCAGTACAAACCCCCCAAATGACCCCATTTTTGAAAGTAGACACCCCAAGGAAATTGTTGAGAGGCATGTTGAGTCCATTGAATATTTTATTTTTTGTGATTCAAAAATGACAAAAAAAAGCTATTTTCTGAGCTGTTGAGTCCATGATTTTTTTTTTTTTTTTTTACAAATAGTTGTCACTAAATGATATATTGTTCAAACATGGTTATATGTGAAATTACACCCCAAAATACATTCTTCTGCTTCTCCTGAGTAAGGGGAGAAGTACACAGTTGGCTCCCAAAAAGTCTCACACATGTGGTATTCCCGTACTCAGGAGAAGCATCAGAATGTATTTTGGGGTGTAATTCCACATATAACCATAGCATGTTTGAGCAATATATCATTTAGTGACAACTTTGTGCAAAAAAAAAAAAAAAAGTTTGTAATATTCCCGAAACTTGTGGCAAAATATAAAATATTCTATGGACTCAATATGTCTATGTTGACATAAACACACCCATCACCATCACCCTACACCCTCTGGCAGTAGTCGCAATCTACGCAGTTTAGTCTCCATTCCTCTTCTTCCCAACGCCAGCCTCCCCCTCTCCTGTGCCCTCTGGAACGCTCGCTCTGTCTGCAACAGACTCACTGCTGTTCATGACCTCCTTGTCACTAATTCCTTTAATCTACTTGCTCTCACTGAAACATGGCTCCACGAATCTGACACCCCTTCTCCTGCTTCCCTATCCCAGGGTGGCCTTCACTGGACTCACTCCCCTAGGCCTAATGGATGCAAGGGAGGTGGAGTGGGATTCCTCCTATCCCCCCAGAGCACCTTCCAGGTTATTCACTCTCCTCCCACTTTTTTCCCTCTCATCATTTGAAGCCCACTGTATATGTCTATTCTCTCCAACTTCCCTAAGAATTGCCATGATCTACCGGCCCCTGGACCATTATCGACTTTCCTTGATGAGTTTTCTGCCTGGCTACCCTACTTTCTCTCTTCGGAAATTCCCACAATCCTTCCTGGTGATTTCAACATCCCTGCTAATACAAACACTCCTGCTACTTCTAAATTTCTTAGTCTAACCTCTTCATTTGACCTGAAGCAATGGGTACAGGCTTTTACTCACTCTCATGGCAACAGCCTTGACCTTGTATTCTCCTACCTATGCACTCCATGCAACTTCTCAAACAATCCTTTTCCTCTCTCCGACCACCACCTTATTAGTTTCTCTCTCACCCTGTCTTCCACCACCATTCCCTCCAATCGCCTAACCATCACCCGTAGAAACTTTCACAACTTTAACTCCTCTCTCCTCTATTCTGCTACTGACCACCTCTATGAAAAAATCTCTCCCCTGCTCTGCCTCAACCAAGCTATGTCCATCTACAATAAATCCCTGTCCTCCACCCTGGACAAGCTCACTCCCCTCACTATACGCAGAATCAAGCCTCGACCCCTACAACCCTGGCAAACAGATGACACTAAAATTCTCAAAAAACGTAGTCACGCTCTTGAGCGTCTGTGGCACAAGATTAAATCTCTCAAAGACTTCAACCAATACAAATCTGCCCTCCAAAAATACTATTCTTTTCTCCAGACTGCCAAGCAAACCTATTTTACAACTCTTATTAACCCCTTCTCATCCAGTCCCCATAAACTCTTCTCTACCTTCAACTCTCTACTTCGTCCTCCACCACCTCCACCCAGTAACTCACTCATTGCCCAGGAGATCGCTAATCACTTCAAAAACAAGATACAATCCTTGATTCTCCACTCTACAGGTATCTCCCATAGTTAAGACCCCGTGTCAACGGATACAACTGACACTCCCCTTATTCAAATCTGCTGCTACAGATGAAGTTGCTAAACTCCTTTCTATCGCCCACCTAACCACCTGTCCCCTGGACCCTATTCCCTCTCAAATTCTATGGTCGCCCTCTGACTCCATCCTACACTCTCTAACCCACATCTTCAATCTCTCCCTCACCTCTGGCTTTTCCCCAATGCTCTAAAACATGCACTGGTCACCCCCATACTTAAAAAGCCGTCCTTGGACCCTACCAATCTTAACAACCTACGCCCTATCTCCTTGCTCCCCTTTTCCTCTAAACTCCTTGAACAACCAACTGAGTGACCACCTTATTAAGAACAACCTTCTTGATTCCCTTCAATCTGGATTTCACCATCAACACTCCACAGAAACTGCTCTTTTAAAACTCACAAATGACCTACTAACTTCAAAAACCAATGGACACTATTCTGTACTCCTACTTCTGGACCTTTCAGCTGCCTTTGACACTGTTGACCACCCCCTCCTCCTCAAAAAACTTTACTCCCTCGGTCTCCATGACTGTGCTCTTCAGTGGCTCTCATCCTACCTATCCCAACACACCTTCAGTGTCACTCACAATTCTACTTCCTCCACTCCTCTTCCCTTCTCCGTTGGGGTCCCCCAAGGTTCTGTTCTTGGACCTCTTTTATTTTCAATCTACACCTCTTTCCTGGGTCAGCTGATAGCCTCTCACGGCTTTCAATATTATTTCTATGCTGACGATACACAAATCTATCTCTCCACCCCTCAACTCACTCCATCAGTCTCCTCACGCATCACTAACTTACTAACCGACATATCTGTATGGATGTCACACCACTTCCTCAAACTCAACTTGTCCAAAACTGAGCTTATAATATTTCCTCCCACACGTGCCTCTTCCCCTGACTTGTCTGTCAAGAGCAATGGCACAACCATCCACCCATCCCCACCTGTCAGGGTGCTAGGTGTTATCCTGGATTCTGAACTCTCCTTTCGGCCCCATATCCAATCACTTTCCAAAGATTGCCGCCTCAACCTCTGCAACATCTCTAAACTACATCCCTTTCTAACCAATGAAACCACAAAGCTCCTGATTCACTCCCTGGTTATCTCTCGCCTCGACTACTGCAACTCCCTCCTCATTGGCTTACCTTTAAATAGACTATCCCCCTTCAGTCCATCATGAATGCTGCTGCCAGACTCATCCACCTTACAAACCGCTCAGTGTCTGCTACCCCTCTCTGCCAATCCCTCCATTGGCTGCCACTCCCCCAACAAATTAAATTAAAAATACTAACAATAAGTTACAAAACCATCCACAACTCTGCCCCCAGCTACATCACTAGCCTAGTCTCAAAATACCAAACTAATCGCCCTCTCTGTTCCTCCCAAGACCTCCTGCTCTCTAGCTCCCTCATCACCTCCTCCCATATCCATCTCCAGGACTTCTCCTGAGCCTCGCCCATCCTCTGGAATTCCCTACCCCAATCTGTCAGACTGTCTCCAAATTTATCCACTTTTAGGCGATCCCTGAAAACTTTCCTCTTCAGAGAAGCCTATCCTGCCTCCATCTAACAACTGCACTATTTTCTCCATTAGCTCATCTCTCACAGCTATTACCCTTTTGTATAACTTGACCCTCCTTCCTAGATTGTAAGCTCTAACGAGCAGGGCTCTCTGATTCCTCCTGTATTGAGTTGTATTGTAATTGTCTGCCTAATGTTGTAAAGCACTGCGTAAACTGTCGGCGCTATATAAATCCTGTATAATAATAATAATAATGTCTATCAGCAAATAGCTTGGGGTGTCTAATTTCCAAAAAGGGGTAATTTGGGGGAGGTTTGAACTGTCCTGGCATTTTATGCACAACATTAGAAGCTTATGTCACACATCACCCACTCTTCTAACCACTAGAAGACAAAGCCCTTTCTGACACTTTTTGTTTACATGAAAAAATATATTTTTTTGCTAGAAAATTACTTTGAAACCCCAAACATTATGTATTTTTTTTAAAGCAAAGGCAAAATGGTGGGTGTTGCAATTTTGTTTTTTCACACAGTATTTGCTCTGTGATTTTTCAAACACAATTTTTTTGGAAAAAAAAAACTTTTTAAAATGTTAATGTGCTAAGACACACTATGTTGTCCAAATGCTTGATGAAATAAAAAATATGATCTTATGCCAAGCACATGGATACCAAACACGACATGCTTTAAAATTGCGCACAAACATGCAGCGGCAACAAACTACATACAAATTTAAAAGCCTTTAAAATCCTTTACAGGTTACCACTTTAGATTTACAGAGGAGGTCCACTGCTAAAATTACTGCCCTCGATCTGACCTTCACGGTGATACCTCACATGCATGGTGCAATTGCTGTTTACATATTTATTTATTTATTTATTTAAGGTACTTATATAGCGCCGTCAATTTACGCAGCGCTTTACATATATATATATATATATATATATATATATATATATATATATATATATATATATATATTATACATTCACATCAGTCCCTATACCCTCAAGGAGCTTACAATCTAAGGTCCCTAACTCACATTCATACCTATACTAGGGCCAATTTAGACAGGATCCAATTAACCTACCAGCATGTCTTTGGAGTGTGGGAGGAAACCGGAGTACCCGGAGGAAACCCACGCACATATGACACCAGACCGACGCTTGCGTTCTCCTTTGTGCGTGAGCACGGGGGGACAGGGGTGCTTTTTTTTTATTATTTAATTTAGATTTTTTTTATTTTATTTTTAAACTGTTCCTTTCATTTTTTTTTTTTTTTTATCATTTTTATTGTTATCTCAGGGAATGTAAATATCCCCTATGATAGCAATAGGTAGTGACAGGTACTCTTTTTTTGAAAAAATTGGGGTCTATTAGACCCTGGATCTCTCCTCTGCCATCAAAGCATCTGACCACACCAAGATCAGTGTGATAAAATGCTTTCCAAATTTTCCAATTGCGCTGTTTATATCTGGCGAAACCCAAGTCATGAAATGCTCATAGCTTCCGGTTTCTTAGGCCATAGAGATGATTGGAGCCTATGGGCTGCATGAAAAAAGAGATTGATCGGTGGGTATGCCCACCATTAGAATACCGATTAGATCACATGGTGGCACATGCGCCAATTCCACAATCAAAAAGGTGACTTTAAAAGTGGCACGCTTGTGTAATTGTCCACATACAAGTGGTACCCCTTTCCGAATAAGGGTGACACCATATCCCACACAATCTTACCAGTGCTCCCTATGTAGTCTGGGCAGTTCTCCAGCTCCATGTGACTATCTCTTCCCTCGTAAACCATAAAACTATATGTATAGCCTGTTGCCCTGTCACAGAGCTTATACATCTTGACCTCATATCTGGCACGCTTGCTGGGAAGATACTGTTTGATAGACAAGCAGTCAGAAAACTTAATCAGAGACTCATCAATGCAGACAACTTGATCTGGAGTAAACAAGGCTGCAAACTGCTGGTTGAAGTGGTTTAGGAGGGGCCTAATTTTGTGGAGCTGATCATATCCAGAGTTCATTGTCATTGAAATGCATGAACCGCAAGATCTGCTCGTATCGTGTCCTGGTCATGGAGGCAGAGAACACAGTCATATGGTGAATTTGGTCAGTGGACCAATATGACCGCAACTCACTTTTTTAACTATGCACATGAGGAGGGATAGGCCCAGGAAGGTCTTAAATTCAGAAACGTAATAGGTTTCCAATCTCTGGCAAGGGTCAACTGGGGATTAGCGGTGATGAATTGACCAGCAGCGAATAAAAATCAAGTGACATAAAATCAATTGTATCCACCTGAATTCCGGGTTGGCCAGAGAATGGGGGAAGAAGAATGGGGGAAGAAGAATGTGCTGCAGAAGTGGCGGGCTTCCAATTTGGATTGACAAATGCAGCAGGAAGGGCACTATAGGCTCGACGGGCCTGTGTTTGTCTTCTTCTTGGTAGCTGCGAGACACTACTTGTGCTAGCCACCTCACCAGCTTGAACTACACTTATGGGACTCGCCACGTCACCAAGTGTTACTGCAGTGCTGGATGTACGACCAGGATGTACTAGGCCGCTGGTGCTTGCCAGTTCACCAGAAGGATGAGCGGCAATAGTACTGGCTCTCTGCTCCATATGAGAGCCCTGCGGTTCTTGCACCTCAACAGCAGAAGAACGGGGTAGGGTACGCCTGACCTTGGCAGGGACCACTACTGCGTCATCAGAGCTATCCATTAGGGTGCCGCTGCTGTCTACTGGTTCATATCCTGAGCCAGAATCGGACAGATGGGTGACTTCCTCTTCACTCTCATCTGTCAGGCTCATAAACATGTAGGCCTCTTCACTAGTGTACCTTCGATTGGACATTTTGGCCTATAAATTTACTGGTACACTAGTGAGACTCAAAGGAAAAAAGAGCACCTCACTGTCAGAGACTGCTTCAAATGCTACGAAAAAACTGTTAGCGTTGCACGGATCAGGCCTGACTCTGCAAATGCTACAGTTATGTGTTTAGTGTTTTGTAAGTGACAGTGATTAATTGACACTGCACTTGGGTGGGCTGGGCTTTGCTGGGTTGGAACAGAGGGGCTAAATGCAGGTGCTAGCAGGTATCTGGGCTGATGCTGCAGTTTTGGGAACCCTAAACTAGTACGCTAGTATAGATCTGATCAGATCAGATATTGATCCGTTCAGACACTATACTACTAAGGGAGGTGTATGGTGCATGCGTGGGCACTACTGGCACTAATCTGACGCTGCCTGGGGTGACGCAGACCCTGACTGACCCTAAAACCTAACTGATATCACCCACCGGGTGATCAAGGGGTTAAACCTTTATTTAGGTAATATACGGCTGGTGCCCTGATGCTATAAAAAAATAACTAGCCAACCAGCGACACCCATGACACTAATACGGTGATCACTGGTGACAGGGAGTGATCAAGGGGTTAAACCTTTATTAGGGGGCTTTAGGGGGGTCACTAGACCTATCTGGGCCTACCACTAAGTACCCTAACACTGATTATTGTCACAAATGAGACCAGTGCAGTGATCAAAAAAAATTTGAACACTGCACTGGGTGACACAGTGACAGGGATTGAAGGGGTTAAGGGGGTGATCGGGGGTTGACAAGTGTGCCTATGTGTACTGTGTCAGTGTAGTGTTGGTGCAACTTACTCTGAGATATCTTCTCTCCACTCTCTGGAACGGAAAAGAGTTCCATGAGGGGAGATGACATCACTTCCCCTGCCTGTGTTTACACTTACACTGGAAGGGGAGGATTTCATTCACCAGAACCAATCGCCAGGTCCATGCCAGAAATCATTGGCCTGGGCCTGGGGACTGGTCGGTTCTGAAGCGCCGACCGTTGCGGCCCGCTAGGCGGCCGCTCACCCGACGTACAGCTACGACGCTTCGCCCAGCCGAGTCAACCTGCCGCAGTGTAATTGCGGCAGCTGGTCTGGAACTGGTTAATGTGTAAACCGCTGGCAACAAAAGTGAGTACACCCCTAAGAGAAAATGTCCAAATTGGCTCCAATTAGCCTTTTTTTCCTCCCCTGTGGCATGTCACTTGTTAGTGTTACAGGGTCTCAGATGTGAATGGGGAACAGGTATGTTAAATTTGGTGATATTGCTCTCACTCTCTCAAACTGGTCACTGTAAGTTCAGCATGACACCTCATGCCAAAGAACTCTCAGAGGATCTGAAAAAATGAATTGTTGCTCTACATAAAGATGGCCTAGGCTATAAGAAGATTGCCAAGACCCTGAAACTGAGCTGCAGCACGGTGGCCAAAACCATACAGCAGTTTAACAGGACAGGTTCGACCAAATAATTTGAGTGCACGTGCTCAGCATCAAATCCAGAGGTTGTTTTTGGGAAATAGATGTATGAGTGCTGCCAGCAATGCTGCAGGGGTTGAAGGGATGGGGGGGTCTGCCTGTCAATGCTCAGGGGTATACTCACTTTTGTTGCCAGCAGTTTAGACATTAATGGCTGTGTGTTGAGTTATTTTGAGGGGACAGCAAATTTACACTGTTATACATGCTGGACACTCACTACATTGTAGCAAAGTGTTATTTCTTCAGTGTTGTCACATGAAAAGATATAATAACATATTTACAGAAATATGAGGGGTTTACTCACTTTTGTGAGATACTGTATATACTAGAATTTTTATTTATTTATTTTATACCAGTAATTGTGTCGATCAGCGACTTATAGTGAGATTGTGATATTGCAGTGGACAATCTGACACTAACTGACACTTTGATGGAATCTGTGACACTAATACAGTGATCAGTGCTGAAAATATGCACTGTCATTGTACTAATGACACTGGCTGGGAAGGGGTTAACCATCTAGGGCAATCAAAGGGTTAAATGTGTGCCTAACCAGTGTTTTTGTGTGTACATTGTGCTGCTTTCACTAAGGGATGTGCTGGATTTTATTTCCTGCAAAATAAAATCCAGCATATCCCCACTGATAGGACAGAGCTCTGCATTGTTTACATATAAAGAGCTCCGTCTAGTCTGTCTCCGCACCGATCAACTGGTGCCAGCGGTCATCCATTGGTCAGCTCCCACTGATCGGCTTTTGTTGACTAATCATAGCAGAAGTGGTGCGCCGGCAGCAGCAAAGCTATAATGGGGGGGGAGGTTGTTAACTAGTTAATAAATATAAGCCCACACCACAGTTATTCCCTAATGGAAGGTTTATCTGGATCCAGTAGGTGTGCATGTTGAAATAAAAAATGGTTGTTAGAGGTCAGATCCTATAAGAACAATCAAAATGTCTAAATGTATAGTATAGGATGGGCGCTTAGAAACATAAAGAGAGCTATTGTTAAAAAAAGAGCAAAAAAAAAAAATTCTAAGTAGTTACTTATCAAGATAAAAATGCATTAGGGGGATAACATATTTCAATACAAATGCAAAAAGATACACTTTATTAAAGCAAAACTAAAACAACATTACAAATTTGCAAAGACTCAAGGTACATTTATAACAGTAGTTTCAAGATGATAAGAACAATAATATAGACATGGGCATCCAAAGGGGGTGAAAAATAGGGGAACTTGCCTTCCTGGAAAATGTGTGTATATGTCTACTATTTGGTGGGTAAAAGTTTTTTCACAAAGTGTAGACTGACCCTCTGGACAGACCTTAGATGCTGAAACTACAAGAGAAGTGTGGCAACATGACCTCACTCCCAGCAGGTGGCTACACCATATGAGATCTGTGCCCAAGTATATTATACATGATGTAGTACACTGCAGAACTATCAAAGTTCTGCTGATTCCATCATTTAATCATGTGGATGTAATAATACAGTTTTTTTTTTTTTTCATGCACATGATTAGGTATTCTTTGCAAAGTGATATTTCACCACATTCACTAAGCTAAAGGAAAAATTCCCTTGGGAATTGAACAACCTATTTGTCCCTTTGTCTCTAGCACATTTTGACCTATTAAACTGTCCTGCTACTCACCAATTTTAAATCTGCAGTATCTTAATTATTGTAGTAAAAAATCCAACAATGCTCTTTGTCTTCAGTAAATTTGGCCCTAGCCTTACTCGTTAAAATTGTTCTGCTGCCACCCAATTTTACACTGCTGTATTATTTGTGGTCTCCTCATATTTAGTAAAACATCTGCCTGTACTCTTTGTCTCTAATAAATTGTATATGATTATCCCTGAAAACTATCCTGCTACTCATCTATTTTACACTGTTGTTTGACCTTCAGTATCTTCAGTGTTGCCTTGAAGCTGAATGAAAAGACCTTCTCTCTGCTGTATGGTATTTTTTCTTTATTATTCATAGTTTTACATGTTTTTCTTGGCGGTGCATTTTTGACATTCGTTTTCCTTTAACATCAATATCTGCCCTTCATTGACGTCAGTGGGTTTTGCCCCATTGTTTGGGTCCACTTAATTTCAAACAAGATTCTTCAAATCCTTGGTTTGCCCAGCACTATTTGTCACTTAAAACTTAACCCATACCTTTTTAACTTGAACTATAATTGAAAACCATACATAGGCACTTCCTTACTCTGGTAGCATACATGCAAACTCCTTAAATCGGAGTTCCACCCATTTTTAAAAGATTCTTTCATCCCACCCGCAGTGCATTCATACATGGATAATATAAATTTTTTTTAAATGTCTGAATACCTTATTTATATCTGTGTATGGACCACTTTCAGTATTTCCACCTAGGCAATAGCGTTAATTTCGTCGACTAAAACATTTTAGTTGACTAAATGAATACTATTTTAGTTGACTGAAATAAGACTAAAACAACTGAGATTACTAAAATACGACTAAAACTAAAATGCCATTTTAGTCAAAAGACTAAAATGGAACTAAAACTAAAATGCCATTTTAGTCAAAAGACTAAGACTAAAACTAAATTGAAATTTGACTTCAAAATTAACACTGGTCTGTAGTGCATGTTCATACCATACCATAAATAATAAAATATTCGATTTTTCACTCCAGCAGTATATAATAAGTTGGAAAATTGTAGAGAAATGTTAACTAATGCATTACAATTTAATTACACCTATTAGATTTTAGATGACTAAAATTTGTTTTAGTCGACTAAAATGTACTGGAGATTTTAGTTGACTAAAACATAGGACATTTTAGTCGACTAAAATGTACTGGAGAATTAGTCAACTAAATACAACTAAAACTAAAACAATTGCAGGCAACTAAAATGGAACTAGAACTAAAATGCCATTTTAGTCCTAAGACTAAAACTAAATCGAAATTTGCTGCCAAAATTAACACTGTAAGGTGATTCCCTTGGACTCCTGGGAAATCAGCATCATCTACCCAGGAGTCCAAGGGAATCACCTAACATTGAAATCTCGCATTATGTCCCCCAACCAGATCTGACTTCCAGGTTGTCCTCTGCAATCAACAGACTGCACCGCGTAGTGTCATTACTATGCGGGCACAAAATTGGGAGGTGCATGCTGGGTAGCTAGCTGCACCGAATCCCGGAAGTAAACAGGAGCGGGCTTCAGATGCCCACATCCACCATGGCTCCTGCCTGCTGATGAGATTATTTGATCGATTACAGATGTAACAAAATCTGTATTCATACAGGTATGAATACAGTTAGAATAGCCAATTATTGCCGTACAAGTAACAATCATGGTGGTGCTTTTAAAGCTCCACTTTAACCACTTGACGACCGCCTCACGCCGATTTACGACGGCAAGGTGGCACGGACAGGCAAAATCACGTACATATACGTGATTTGCCTTCCGCGGGTGGGGGGTCCGATCGGACCCCCCCCGGTGCCCGAGGCGGTCGTCTTTTGTCCAGCGGCGATCAGAGGTGAGGGGGAGGCCATCCGTTCGTGGCCCCCCCTCGCGATCGCCGCCGGCCAATCACATCATTCCTTTGCTGCTGTATGCTAAACAGCAGCAAAGGAAATGATGTCATCTCTCCTCGGCTCGGTAATTTCCGTTCCGGCCCGAGGAGAGAAGACAGGTATGTGAGTGCACAACACACACACACACACAGTAGAACATGCCAGGCACACTAAACACCCCAATCCCCCCCCCGATCGCCCCCCGATCGCCCCCCGATCCCCCCCCAATCACCCCCCCCCTGTCACAAACTGACACCAGCAGTTTTTTTTTTTTTTTTTTCTGATTACTGCATTGGTGTCAGTTTGTGACAGTTACAGTGTTGGGACAGTTAGTATTAGCCCCCTGTAGGTCTAGGATACCCCCCTAACACCCCCTAATAAAGCTTTAACCCCTTGATCACCCCCTGTCACCAGTGTCGCTAAGCGATCATTTTTCTGATCGCTGTATTAGTGTCGCTGGTGACGCTAGTTAGGGACCTAAATATTTAGGTTCGCCGTCAGCGTTTTATAGCGACAGGGACCCCCATATACTACCGAATAAATGTTTTAACCCCTTGATTGCCCCCTAGTTAACCCTTTCACCACTGATCACCGTATAACTGTTACGGGTGACGCTGGTTAGTTTGTTTATTTTTTATAGTGTCAGGGCACCCGCTGTTTATTACCGAATAAAGGTTTAGCCCCCTGATCGCCCAGCGGTGATATGCGTCGCCCCAGGCAGCGTCAGATTAGCGCCAGTACCGCTAACACCCACGCACGCAGCATACACCTCCCTTAGTGGTATAGTATCTGTACGGATCAATATCTGATCCGATCAGATCTATACTAGCGTCCCCAGCAGTTTAGGGTTCCCAAAAACGCAGTGTTAGCGGGATCAGCCCAGATACCTGCTAGCACCTGCGTTTTGCCCCTCCGCCCAGCCCACCCAAGTGCAGTATCGATCGATCACTGTCACTTACAAAACACTAAACGCATAACTGCAGCGTTCGCAGAGTCAGGCCTGATCCCTGCGATCGCTAACAGTTTTTTTGGTAGCATTTTGGTGAACTGGCAAGCACCAGCCCCAGGCAGCGTCAGGTTAGCGCCAGTAGCGCTAACACCCACACACGCACCGTACAGCTCCCTTAGTGGTATAGTATCTGATCGGATCAATATCTGATCCGATCAGATCTATACTGGCGTCCCCAGCAGTTTAGGGTTCCCAAAAATGCAGTGTTAGCGGGATCAGCCCAGATATCTGCTAGCACCTGCGTTTTGCCCCTCCGCCCGGCCCAGCCCAGCCCACCCAAGTGCAGTATCGATCGATCACTGACACTTACAAAACACTAAATGCATAACTGCAGCGTTCGCAGAGTCAGGCCTGATCCCTGCGATCGCTAACAGTTTTTTTGGTAGTATTTTGGTGAACTGGCAAGCACCAGCCCCAAGCAGCGTCAGGTTAGCGCCAGTACCGCTAACACCCCCACACGCAGCGTACACCTCCCTTAGTGGTATAGTATCTGAACGGATCAATATCTGATCCGATCAGATCTATACTGGCGTCCCCAGCAGTTTAGGGTTCCCAAAAACGCAGTGTTAGCGGGATCAGCCCAGATACCTGCTAGCACCTGCGTTTTGCCCCTCCGCCCGGCCCAGCCCAGCCCAGCCCACCCAAGTGCAGTATCGATCGATCACTGACACTTACAAAACACTAAATGCATAACTGCAGCGTTCGCAGAGTCAGGCCTGATCCCTGCGATCGCTAACAGTTTTTTTGGTAGTATTTTGGTGAACTGGCAAGCACCAGCCCCAGGCAGCGTCAGGTTAGCGCCAGTAGCGCTAACACCCACACACGCACCGTACAGCTCCCTTAGTGGTATAGTATCTGAACGGATCAATATCTGATCCGATCAGATCTATACTGGCGTCCCCAGCAGTTTAGGGTTCCCAAAAATGCAGTGTTAGCGGGATCAGCCCAGATATCTGCTAGCACCTACGTTTTGCCCCTCCGCCCGGCCCAGCCCAGCCCAGCCCACCCAAGTGCAGTATCGATCGATCACTGACACTTACAAAACACTAAATGCATAACTGCAGCGTTCGCAGAGTCAGGCCTGATCCCTGCGATCGCTAACAGTTTTTTTGGTAGTATTTTGGTGAACTGGCAAGCACCAGCCCCAAGCAGCGTCAGATTAGCGCCAGTACCGCTAACACCCACGCACGCACCGTACACCTCCCTTAGTGGTATAGTATCTGAACGGATCAATATCTGATCCGATCAGATCTATACTGGCGTCCCCAGCAGTTTAGGGTTCCCAAAAACGCAGTGTTAGCGGGATCAGCCCAGGTAGTATTTTGGTGAACTGGCAAGCACCAGCCCCAAGCAGCGTCAGATTAGCGCCAGTACCGCTAACACCCACGCACGCACCGTACACCTCCCTTAGTGGTATAGTATCTGAACGGATCAATATCTGATCCGATCAGATCTATACTGGCGTCCCCAGCAGTTTAGGGTTCCCAAAAACGCAGTGTTAGCGGGATCAGCCCAGATACCTGCTAGCACCTGCATTTTGCCCCTCCGCCCGGCCCAGCCCACCCAAGTGCAGTATCGATCGATCACTGTCACTTACAAAACACTTAACGCATAACTGCAGCATTCGCAGAGTCAGGCCTGATCCCTGCGATCGCTAACAGTTTTTTTGGTAGCTTTTTATTGAACTGGCAAGTGCCAGCGGCCTAGTACACCCCGGTCGTAGTCAAACCAGCACTGCAGTAACACTTGGTGACGTGGCGAGTCCCATAAGTGCAGTTCAAGCTGGTGAGGTGGCAAGCACAAGTAGTGTCCCGCTGCCACCAAGAAGACAAACACAGGCCCGTCGTGCCCATAGTGCCCTTCTTGCTGCATTCGCCAATCCTAATTGGGAACCCACCGCTTCTGCAGCGCCCGTACTTCCCCCATTCACATCCCCAACCAAATGCAGTCGGCTGCATGAGAGGCATTTTCTTTATGTCCTCCCGAGTACCCCTACCCAACGAACCCCCAAAAAAGATGTCGTGTCTGCAGCAAGCGCGAATATAGGCGTGACACCCTCTATTATTGTCCCTCCTGTCCTGACAATCCTGGTCTTTGCATTGGTGAATGTTTTGAACGCTACCATACACTAGTTGAGTATTAGCGTAGGGTACAGCATTGCACAGACTAGGCACACTTTCACAGGGTCTCCCAAGATGCCATCGCATTTTGAGAGACCCGAACCTGGAACCGGTTACAGTTATAAAAGTTAGTTACAAAAAAAGTGTAAAAAAAAAAAAAAATATATAAAATTAAAAAAAATAGTTGTCGTTTTATTGTTCTCTCTCTCTCTATTCTCTCTCTGGTGTTCTGCTCTTTTTTACTGTATTCTATTCTGCAATGTTTTATTGTTATTATGTTTTATCATGTTTGCTTTTCAGGTATGCAATTTTTTATACTTTACCGTTTACTGTGCTTTATTGTTAACCATTTTTTTGTCTTCAGGTACGCCATTCACGACTTTGAATGGTTATACCAGAATGATGCCTGCAGGTTTAGGTATCATCTTGGTATCATTCTTTTCAGCCAGCGGTCGGCTTTCATGTAAAAGCAATCCTAGTGGCTAATTAGCCTCTAGACTGCTTTTACAAGCCGTGGGAGGTAAAGCCCCCCCCCCACCGTCTTCCGTGTTTTTCTCTGGCTCTCCTGTCTCAACAGGGAACCTGAGAATGCAGCCGGTGATTCAGCCAGCTGACCATAGAGCTGATCAGAGACCAGAGTGGCTCCAAACATCTCTATGGCCTAAGCGGAAGCTACGAGCATATTATGACTTAGATTTCGCCGGATGTAAATAGCGCCATTGGGAAATTGGGGAAGCATTTTATCACACCGATCTTGGTGTCATCAGATGCTTTGAGGGCAGAGGAGAGATCTAGGGTCTAATAGACCCCAATTTTTTCAAAAAAGAGTACCTGTCACTACCTATTGCTATCATAGGGGACATTTACATTCCCCGAGATAACAATAAAAATGATTAAAAAAAAAAAAATGAAAGGAACAGTTTAAAAATAAGATAAAAAGGCAAAAAAAATAATAAAGAAAAAAAAAAAAAAAAAAAAAGCACCCCTGTCGCCCCCTGCTCTCGCGCTAAGGCGAACGCAATCGGCGGTCTGTCGTCAAATGTAAACAGCAATTGCACCATGCATGTGAGGTATCGCCGCGAAGGTCAGATCGAGGGCAGTAATTTTTGCAGTAGACCTCCTCTGTAAATCTAAAGTGCTAACCTGTAAAGGCTTTTAAAGGCTTTTAAAAATGTATTTATTTTGTTGCCACTGCACGTTTGTGCGCAATTTTAAAGCATGTCATGTTTGGTATCCATGTACTCGGCCTAAGATCATCTTTTTTATTTCATCAAACATTTGGGCAATATAGTGTGTTTTAGTGCATTAAAATTTAAAAAAGTGTGTTTTTTCCCCAAAAAATGAGTTTGAAAAATCGCTGCGCAAATACTGTGTGAAAAAAAAAAATGAAACACCCACCATTTTAATCTGTAGGGCATTTGCTTTAAAAAAATATATAATGTTTGGGGGTTCAAAGTAATTTTTTTGCAAAAAAAAAAAACTTTTTCATGTAAACAATGAGTGTCAGAAAGGGCTTTGTCTTCAAGTGGTTAGAAGAGTTGGTGATGTGTGACATAAGCTTCTAAATGTTGTGCATAAAATGCCAGGACAGTTCAAAACCCCCCCAAATGACCCCATTTTGGAAAGTAGACACCCCAAGCTATTTGCTGAGAGGCATGTCGAGTCCATGGAATATTTTATATTGCGACACAAGTTGTGGGAAAGAGACAATTTTTTTTTTTTTTTTTTGCACAAAGTTGTCACTAAATGATATATTGCTCAAACATGCCATGGGAATATGTGAAATTACACCCCAAAATACATTCTGCTGCTTCTCCTGAGTACGGGGATACCACATGTGTGAGACTTTTTGGGAGCCTAGCCGCGTACGGGACCCCGAAAACCAAGCACCGCTTTCAGGCTTTCTAAGGGCGTGAATTTTTGATTTCACTCTTCACTGCCTATCACAGTTTCGGAGGCCATGGAAAGCCCAGGTGGCACAAAACCCCCCCAAATGACCCCATTTTGGAAAGTAGACACCCAAAGCTATTTGCTGAGAGGTATAGTGAGTATTTTGCAGACCTCACTTTTTGTCACAAAGTTTTGAAAATTGAAAAAAGAAAAAAAAAAGTTTTTTCTTGTCTTTCTTCATTTTCAAAAACAAATGAGAGCTGCAAAATACTCACCATGCCTCTCAGCAAATAGCTTGGGGTGTCTACTTTCCAAAATGGGGTCATTTGGGGGGGTTTTGTGCCACCTGGGCATTCCATGGCCTCTGAAACTGTGATAGGTAGTGAGGAGTGAAATCAAAAATTTTCACCCTTAGAAATCCTGAAGGCGGTGCTTGGTTTTCGGGGCCCCGTACGCGGCTAGGCTCCCAAAAAGTCCCACACATGTGGTATCCCCATACTCAGGAGAAGCAGCTAAATGTATTTTGGGGTGCAATTCCACATATGCCCATGGCCTGTGTGAGCAATATATCATTTAGTGACAACTTTGTGCAAAAAAAAAAAAAAAGTGTCACTTTCCCGCAACTTGTGTCAAAATATAAAATATTCCATGGACTCAATATGCCTCTCAGCAAATAGCTTGGGGTGTCTACTTTCCAAAATGGGGTCATTTGGGGGGGTTTTGTGCCACCTGGGCATTCCATGGCCTCCGAAACTGTGATAGGCAGTGAAGAGTGAAATCAAAAATTTACACCCTTAGAAATCCTGAAGGCGGTGCTTGGTTTTCGGGGCCCCGTACGCGGCTAAGCTCCCAAAAAGTCCCACACATGTGGTATCCCCATACTCAGGAGAAGCAGCTGAATGTATTTTGGGGTGCAATTCCACATAGGCCCATGGCCTGTGTGAGCAATATATCATTTAGTGACAACTTTTTGTAAATATTTTTTTTTTTTTTGTCATTATTCAATCACTTGGGACAAAAAAAAATAAATATTCAATGGGTTCAACATGCCTCCCAGCAATTTCCTTGAGGTGTCTACTTTCCAAAATGGGGTCATTTGGGGGGGTTTTGTACTGCCCTGCCATTTTAGCACCTCAAGAAATGACATAGGCAGTCATAAACTAAAAGCTGTGTAAATTACAGAAAATGTACCCTAGTTTGTAGACGCTATAACTTTTGCGCAAACCAATAAATATACGCTTATTGACATTTTTTTTACCAAAGACATGTGGCCGAATACATTTTGGCCTAAATGTATGACTAAAATTTAGTTTATTGGATTTTTTTTATAACAAAAAGTAGAAAATATCATTTTTTTTCAAAATTTTCGGTCTTTTTCCGTTTATAGCGCAAAAAATAAAAACTGCAGAGGTAATCAAATACCATCAAAAGAAAGCTCTATTTGTGGGAAGAAAAGAACGCAAATTTCGTTTGGGTACAGCATTGCATGACCGCGCAATTAGCAGTTAAAGCGGCGCAGTGCCAAATTGGAAAAAGACCTCTGGTCCTTAGGCAGCATAATGGTCCGGGGCTCAAGTGGTTAAGGAGCCTGAAGCCAGCTAACCTGAAAATGTTACAGTTATGTACAACCATGCTATGTAATGTGCAGTGATGATCATATTAGGAGAATGGTCAAAGGACAAGTGTTTGATCTTGCTACATATGTCCATGCATATCTGCCTGATAATAATGAAAATCAGCAAAGCAGGAATCCAGATATATCACAAAAGGAGCAACTGAGCTGCCTGTTTTGTGAATCAATTTGCTTTTGGGCTTGGGTTTTCAAGGCTTGCTTCCTGGCAGAATATGCTGAAATGACTCATCCTTCTGTGGATCTCATTTGCAACAGTGATATAACCTTAATGTGCTGAACCACACAACAAGTGCCTGAAGAGGACAATAGGGATATATATATATATATATATATATATATATATATATATATATATATATATATATCATTTTTTCAGGTGCTGGTTTCTGTTCCACATTCAGCATGCCGAGCTGCAGAAGTACAGAATGCCAAAATCATCCTCTAATATTACCTAAATAGTTTACATTTTGCAAAATTACATTACGATTTGCAGGTTCAGTTACAGCTGTACTCCAGACACATAATAAAACACATACTGATGAAGCATGTACTTAAAAAAAGTATAATAATAATAATTACAGCAAATGCATTTTAAATGCACCTAGTTTAAGTACCTGAATTTGTTATAGTTTTCAGCCTCTTGTAATCCCCTATATAGTAGCACTCTGGGAAAGGGAGGGTAAGAATTAGGAGGCAATCATCATGCACATGTGCTGACAAGAAATATAATGAAAGGAAGGCGATATGCTGTCAGCATGTTAATTTTAGGCTTCATGTACACTGCTGCTGGTAAGCGGACGTTTAGGAGCAGTTGGGCATTTTTTTCGGCTGCCCCTGAACTCTCCTCTATGTTATCTTATCAGTACATGTATACAGGGTCATTTAAAGTCGTTTCTAGGCAGTTGAGTTTAGAAGCATTTTTTGGAAAGCAAAAAAATGCGTTCAGGACAGATGTTCAGAGGCATTTGAAACGCCAAACACCTGTAACAGCTTGTAAACGTGTGTAAATGCGGTAATTCGCATTTAGCCACGTTTTGTTTATAGGCGTTTTAAATTTTTTACTATTTAAAAAAAAAAAAACATTCTAAATGCAAACATGGCATATAAATGCGGCAAAACAGACATTTTCTAAACGTCGGTTACTATCTGTCAAGTTAGAAGAGTTTGTAAAATGTCCTGTCTACATTATTGCCCACATACACGGTCGGATTTTCCGACGGAAAATGTGCGATCGGAGCTTGTTGTCGGAAATTCCGACCGTGTGTGGGCTCCATCAGACTTTTTCCAATGGATTTTCCGACACACAAAGTTTGAAAGCAGGCTATAAAATTTTCCGACAACAAAATCCGATCGCGTCAATTCCGACCGTATGTGGACAATTCCGACGCACAAAGCATGCTCAGAATAAATTCCGAGACGGAACTGCTCGGTCTGGTAAAAATAGCGTTTGGAATGGATATAGCACTTTCGTCACGCTGCAATGTTTTAAATTGTTTAATGCAGCACACTCTCTTCTTCTTTATAATGCTAGAAGAATGAAGTTGTTTTGCTGCTCATATTCACACAAACTTCCTTCTTTATTATTTATTGTGATTTCATCAATATAATATTTTTATTTGTCACATCTGCCGAAAAAATTATATTTTTGGGATGTTTTTAGATTAACTATTTTTTTAATGTATTTTTTAAAATCCTTTTCTTGTGTTTTATTCTGATTTTTTTTTTTTTTACTCCAGAATAGTTTGGTGTGTGTTTTGTGTGTCAAGTTACCACAACACAATTATTATCTTGTATTATTTAATCTCAAGGAGGTTGCTTGGTGTTGGTGTCTCTTGTTAATTTCACATTGTATTTTTGAAATGTACCTGCCTCCTCACAAACAAACTGTTCTTTTTGAAGGATAACACACATAGGCGAGTATAATAAATCAAACCAAATGCTGGAGAAACTGCAGAAATTGGCAAAGCCTTTGGCCCCCAGGGCACACATCAATTATTTCCAGGCAAAATTGGTGGCCTGAGGAGTCCATATATAAGGGAGTACAATCTGGTACAGAAGTCCAACAGATCATGAACAGCAGCAGATGACATGTATGTCCCCAGGCTGTGGTCATACAAGAGCCTGCATCTTTTGTGAGATCAGACTGAACCCAGGTCATCACTCCCTGGTCTTCCTTCCATGCTTCCTTCCACGCTGTGTTTGGGGTGGTGGAGTTGTGGCAGGAGGAGGAGGAAGATGGTCCAACTCACTCAGGTGGGTATTGGGTGTGATTTCACCCCTCAAACCCTTATTTAGTTTGATAAATTAGTTCCTCACACATGAGGCATTGGCCCTCCTGCATGCCCTGCAGTTTTGTGGCAGCCATGCAGCCAAATGCCTCTTCATGAGTGGGGCAGGCTCTGAGGGACGCAGAAGCCTCCTGAGTCAGCCTGAGCACTGAATCCTGCATGTTACTCCCCTTCCTGGGTCTTTTGTTTGGAAGGCGGAGGGGAGGGACCTGAGATTCTGTCAGGCTCCTACTGGGCCCGGCCTTCTCCTGGCTGCAACTTAGCCCCACCTCCTCCTGGATGCCACTTACCCTCGCCTCCTCCTGGCTGCCACATTCCACAACCTCCTCCTGTGTGCCACATTCCACAGCCTCCTCCTGGCTGAGGTCTTCCTGTGTATGAAAAAGGGACACAGTTTTAGTTTTTTCTTCATCAATCACACACAATTTTCATCTCATGACTGTTGCAAATTGAATGTTAACAAATATAACAGACTATCATTCTGAGCCCAACATTTTTCATTCTTGTCCCAATTATTTTTGCCCACTACTGTCTATTGATATGTAAAACACTTTATTAAATCAGCAATTAGTGATCAATAATAACATCTAGTTAACATCATTTATGTTTTTCCCAGAAATCTGTAGAAGAATGCTATACCTGACTCCAGCTGGGCTCCTCCACTTCTTCCTGGCTGGAAGTCCCAGGTTGGACATTGGAAGCCTCAGCTTGGGTGGAAGATAGGGTGGAAGGAAGAGTGGAAGGTAGAGTGGAGAGGGATTCCCTGACTTCAGTCTGGTCTGACAGAAATCGCAGTCTCTCATAGTACCACAGCCTGGGGACATAAATGTCATCTGCTGCATTTCCAGATCTCTGGGAATCCTGGACCTTCTTGCGCTCCCTAAGATAAGTGCTCCTCAGGCCACCAATTTTGGCTTTTAAATAGGGGATGGTTTCTGTGGGAACCACCGGCTTCACCAACTCCAGCAGTTTCTCCAGCGCTGCCTGCCTCTTTTGTTTATGACTGTAATGCTGGTGTTTGACCTGCCATAGACAGGGCAGTTCCCTGTACTTGTCTATGAACAAGGGGAGGAAGTTGTGGTCATTGAAGCCATCCATTTTATCTGCAATACACAAGACAAACCCTAATGTCAGGCTAAAATCTCCTAATCTTGTCCCAATATAGGCCTCAATCTATAAGCAGTATGTATAGGCCCAAGTTTAAATGTTACCTTCGTTATTGCGATCGGCGCTTCCGATACTCCTTCTTCCGCTCACAGATCGTACATACTACGCACGCGTGTTACGCTTTATATACACTGCGCATGCGTGAAACTCCGCCTGCCCCTGACGTTCTTTCTAGTCTATTCCCCGCCCCTTCTCATTCGGCGCAGTGGGGGAAGAGCATATGGCAGAGACACAACAGGTGCGTGCTACTTACAGCAATGAGAAGGAGGAGGTAAGGCCAGAGCCAGAAACATCACGATCTCGGAGGAGACGATTTAAGGCATTGAATATGCCCTTTGTAGAGGTGGTGAAGATGGTGGACATATTGAAAAGGGCCGACTATGACGGGAAGTATGGATCTTACCCCAACCCCAATGTCACAAAGGCCAAGATCATGGCGAAAGTTGTGAAGAGTTTGCACAGGAATTTTGGGGTACGGCGATCCAAGGATCAACTCAGGAAGTGGTGGTTGGACCTCAAATTAAGGGAGCACAATCAGTACAGAAGGATCAGGAGAGTGCTGCAAAAAAGTAAGTAGCTGTCCTGTGTTCCTATTCTTTATTTTTGTTACGTTTGTGCTGCTCCATGTGCTTTTCTTTACTGTTGTACAGTTTAAAATGGCAACTTTCATGTTCATGGACACATTATTCGTTCATAGGAAACATTGTTCGTTCGACCAATAAAACACCATGTTTTGTCCAGATGCAGTTCTATACATTTTTTCTGGCCTACTTCTCTTAAAATAATTGTGGTGTCTAGATGGGTTAGTAACTAGAATGAAATGCAAACTAGATTCTGTGTAAGGAGAGGACACTCAGCAGCTGTTTACACATATTAGGGGGCCCACACAGGTTCTCCAGTGTATACTATGTGTCTCCATCTGTGAAGCTTGTACAAAACAGGTAAGTATTCAAGCTTGACAAAGGAAAACAATATTTCTTCATTTTGGAACTCTGCCAAAATAGACAATTGTACCCCACTTCCAAGCAATGTTTCATATTCCTATTTCTGACATCAAATATCTGTGTGCTAAGTATACCTGTATTTTTTTACATAGGGGAGAAAAGACTCGGAGGACACCACTCATCAGAGGAGACCACAGACCCCCCACGTCAGGAAGAAGGGGAAATCCCCAAAGCCAACAGGAGGAAGAGGAGGGAGACGTTATCGAAAATTGTCATCACGACAGGTGAGTGTCTGCGACCACAGCCTCAGGTAAGAGATGGATGCCGGCATATTTATAATACATGGTGTATTTTTTTTTATATATATTTTTAGGTGATCGTGATGTTGTGGATGAAGGTAATTTCACCAGTGAAAGTGCCCAAATCCTGATCGGGGAGATCATGGGGTGTAATAGGGACTTGGAAAACATCAAGCAAAACATCAGTGATGTTCAAAACAAAATGAAGAACATCACTGAAGTTTTAGGGAGAGTTTAAAACCCCTCGAAATCCTGAATTATTTCTGTTTTTTGCTCTGGAGAATTTTTTGTACTTTTTTTGACATATTCTTGAAAAGCCAACTTTTGAAGATGCACACAGTGTGTCAACATGTGCTATCTGCCATCACGGGAGATCAATGTATGCGTTTTGGGGGTGCAACCCTTTCCTTAATAATAAAGTAGCTGAGAGGAAAGGGTTGCACCCACAAAACACGTCCATTGATCCCCCATGATGGCAGCTAGCACATGTTGACATTCGGCAATTTGTGTGCATCTTCAAAATGTAGCTTTTCCAGGGGTGACATCACCCCATCTGCTGAACGCAGTATCAAACACAGTTTATAAATACTCATGTCTGATATTGCCTTCAATTTCTACAAAAGTTGAACTTTGTAAGTTCCAGATTTATGTATTTCTTGTTGGTTTTAAACATGCCTGTTTTACCTTAAAAGGACATTTCTACTTTTGATAATGTGACCTCAAAAATTTTTATAAAACAAACATGTTGGTTTGTTTTAAAAACCTTTTATAAATGCACATGTGATTGTGCTTGTATTAAAAGATTGATAATCAACAATGTGTGGCTTCTTCTTTCAATGCTCAAAAACTTTTTTTGTGGTAAAATTGGTGTTTTCTGTGACAATGGGGGTTATTTCCTAAGGGAAAATCCACTTTGCACTACAAGTGCAGTTCCTGTGCAGTCTTAAGTGCTTAACTTGTAGTGCAAAGTGTCTTTGCCTTTAGTAAATAACACCCAACAGTGCTTTATAATTTTACACAATCACGCCATTTTCAGGACTCACCAAATTTCAGTCATGGTCAGCTAAAAAAAACACAAGAAGTAAGTGTAAGCAAATATTTGTTCAGTTTAAAATATTTTTTATTTAAAAAATGTCTCAGACATTGTCTGGCATATTGATGGCCCCCCTACCCGCAAAGTATTCCATGTATCTTAGACGGACCTCGCAGGCACTCAGGGGGGCAAGCCAGGATGACCAGCTTCAAGCGCCGTCAGGGTTGGTTCATTGAGATTAATAACTCCGGCTTCGGGCCCAACTGAGCCAGCATAATTCACAGAATTTCTCCTTAAAAAGTTGTGGAGAACACAGCAAGCCAGGATGATATGATTGAGTTTATACTCCGCCATGTGTATCGGTGTAAGAAATAGGCGGAACCGGCTGGCCATTATTCCAAACGTGTTCTCCACCACTCTTCTGGCTCTGGCCAGCCGGTAATTAAAAACCCTCTGGTCCAGGGTGAGGGTCCTCATAGGGAATGGCCGCATAAGATGGTCCCCCAGCGCAAACGCTTCATCTGCAACAAAGACGAGTCCTTCCGCATTGTCTTCTGGAGTCCAAGCTGCCATTCTGGAGATGCCTGTAGAACTCCGTGTGGGCAATGACTCCACCATCTGACATCCGGCCATTCTTCCCCACGTCCACATACAGGAACTCGTAAGGAGCCAACACCACCGCCAACATCACAATACTATTGAACCCCTTGTAGTTGTAATAGTATGAGTTGGGTGGTAGGACGATGTGGACGTGTTTCCCATCAATTGCCCCTCCTCAGTTAGGAAAGTCCCACCACTGGGCAAAGTGGGAGGCCACAGTCTGCCATTCCTGTGGGTAGGAAGGAAACTGTGGAGTTAAACAAGAAAAAAAAAATCTTTTTGCACATAAACATGGAAAGCAGATTAGACACAAACATTCAGTATAACATTTATTTTAGGGAGTATTTAAAGACAAAGGTATAAGGTCCACCTATCAGATTCCCCCCCCCCCCCCATCTCATGGACCATTTAAAAAATTTTTGGGGGGGGAGATGTTTTGGACAGGTAACTCTCTCCACTGCATTAAGAGATGAATGCCTAAATAATGTGTATTACTTTGGCCAGCCCCTCCTTACTTTACACTATTGGCAGCCCACTGGACAGGTAAGAAGTGTCATAATACAAAGATATAAATACACACTGTACACATTTTAGCACATTTTTACATTCTGCTATTACCTATCAAGATAATAATAGGATACAAAAACTTTAAACAGTGCCATTTGAAAGTATTCTGGCAGGCCCTTTCACTACATGCTTTGGGGAATTCATCCAGAAATCTGACCACAAAAGAGGTGGGTATAGTGTGTATGGGTTTGGCAAAGTCAGCAGATTGAGGATTGGTATCAGCTGAGTTAGCAGTTGGGGGGAGGGAGGGTTCCAAATGATTTTGGGACCCCAAAAAAAAAAACTTCTGGCACTCTGCCTGAATTTCAAGCACACATCACAATTTACAACATTTTAGGGGGTATTTAGGGTAAAGCACTACTATGGAGCTGACAAAATACATTGTTAATTGAGTAGGTGAGGTATATATAGGGCCAGGAGAGCATGCTGGGGAGGCAAGTAAAGGCAAATATGTATATATAGGACGAAAAAAAATTACCTAAAAATCCAGCATGCATGAGGACAAAGGGGACATTCACAGCATATTACAATCATGGTTATTAGGGAATGAGGAAAGAAATACAATATATTATCAAACATTAAATACAATAAAATGTGATAAAGGATAAAAATCTTACCTTCATATACTCCTTCTGCAGGACCTGGATGATGGCAGAACAGGTCTCTGGAATAATGATCCCCAGAGCCTGGGGGGAGATGCCTGTTGAGAACTTAAGGTCCTGCATGCTTCTCCCCGTCGCCAAGTACCGCACGGTGGCGACTAGCCTCTGCTCCAGAGTGATGGCTTGCCTCATGCAGGTATTCTGCCTGCTGATATAGGGGGTCAAAAAAGCCAACAAATGATGAAATACGGGGTCCGTCATCCGGAGAAAGTTCCTGAAATCATCAGGATTATTCTCACGGATCTCACGGAGCAAAGGCATGTGACAGAACTGGTCACGCTGGAGCAACCAATTCTTGGTCCATGAACTCCTCTCCACCCTGTTCATGGACTGGGCTTGTGTCAAAGTAAGGACCCCGACACCAAGCCCCCGCACAGCACGAACTCTACGATGAGTACGTATATGCAACATGGCTAGAAAACAGTCGACTGGTCAGAACGAATTAAAAGAACGCACTGAAGAACAGCAAGGCCTGTGAAGAGTGACCTGAAAATCAGTAACGAACAAACAAGAACACAATGACAATCAATGGTAACTCGCTGCACGCACTGAAGACCAGATACAAACCCAGAAGCACAAACTGAACAGCAGAAATACGATCTGAAATCCCTGAGTCTGAAAAAGCACGAATCGTCTCTCGCCAAACTTTTACTAACACGAGATTAGCAAATGGAGCCCAAAGGGTGCCGCGATTAGCACTGAACTGCCCTTTTATAGTCTTGTCGTACGGGGTGTACATGACCGCGTTCTTGGCGTTCAGAAATTCTGACAACTTTGTGCGACCATGTGTATGCAAAACAAGTTTGAGCCAACATCCGTTGGAAAAAATCCATGGATTTTGTTGTCGGAATGTCCGATCAATGTCCAACCGTGTGTACGGGACATATGCCTTATGTGTCATTTATTTACGTATATCACCTTTATCTGTAGGCACTATGTGAATGAAAAACGAATGTTTGCATTTTCAGATATTTTAAAGAAGTCAACAAATTCCATAGAGTGTACTTATTTTTTTATATGACTGTATATGTTCCAATGTGGTCTTTGTACAACCAGAGTTTCTGTTTTATTTGAGTGAATACATGTAGACATTGAAAGTTATCTCATTTAGGCCCCTTTCACATGGGGGATCCACTCAGCGGAGTCCGGCAGCTCAGTGGGAGATCGCTCCATTGATCTCTGCTGAGCCAGCGGATGACAGGCCTGTCTCTGCTCACTGAGCAGGGAGGGACCTGTCAGAGCTCCTCTGATTTCTATGGGGAGATCAGACAAAAACGGACAGCATGTCTGTTTTCATCAGCTCTCATGTGATCCAATCCACTAGACAGATAGCTGGAAGTATCGCCATACATCTGTTTTTAGCGAATCGGATGGCAGGTGGGTGTCAGCGGATAATCTGCGCTGACATCCGCCTGCCCATAGGAGTCAATGGGTGCCCCGCTCAGATCTGCCTGAAAATCGGACAGGTGGATCCGAGTGGGTTTATTGTGCGAAAGGGGCCTTGTGCGTAGGCAGGATTGATTATTGGCAAAAAAAGTCTATGCTGCCATAAAAGTCTTTTCACTTTTGTGCCCTTGGTACGTTTCTCAGTTCCTGCCTGTTTGGTGCAGTCTGGTACGAGCTGTATGCACTCTGTTGTACAGTTAGTTTCACTTTCCACTGCAGAAACATAAACACTGTAAAAAAGTCCTCTGTATTGCACTTATCTGAAGTGAAACTACATTAAATGTCTTTTGTGTCTTATTGAGGAGTCAAGCTGCCTGTGAATTTTGCCAAGTCAGCAAGTGACCATACTGTCTGCATAGACTGGGCCTAATGAGGTATGTCATTACTTATATTGGCATTTAAAACAAAACACAGTTTAAGTTGTCTATTTATCATAGTGGATTCAGTCAACATCCACTTTTTTTTCTAATGGAATCTTGTTTGACAAATGAGTGAATATTGGGTAAGAGTTGGGTGAATTTGGGGTGAAAACATTGATAAATAGACAATTTAAAGATTCCTAGATGCCTACATGAGACAATATTGGCTCTTTGACTAGTTTGCTTTAAAAACTGACTGCATTTCATAGTAAACAGACTTAGTAGCTATAATAAATTATGCAAGCAACAAAGTGATATAGCTGGAAAACAAATAATAACTAACCATAAGCAAAGTATTTCTGGGGTGGTAAAATATGGTGGATCTAAACCTCAACTGGATTGTGTCATTGTAGTCTCAACCAGAGATAAGTGAAGCTAAGGTTTTTCAAGGCTGATAGACAATAAATTGTTAAAGCGGTTGTATACCCGCACATAAAAAAAAACAAAACAAGAAAGAAAAAAAAACCCTGCAAGGCAAATTATTCAAGCAACAAAGTGATATAACTGGAAAACAAATAATAACTAACCATAAGCAAAGTATTTCTGGGGTGGTAAAATATGGTGGATCTAAACCTTTAACTGGACTGTGTCATTGTAGTCTCAACCAGAGATAAGTGAAGCTAAGGTTTTTCAAGGCTGATAGACAATATATTGTTAAAGCGGTTGTATACCCGCACATAAAAAAAAAAAAAAACAAGAAAAAAAAACCCTGCAAGGCAAAGGCATAATGAGCTAGTACGCACCGCATACTAGCTCATTATGAAATACTTACCTGAGATCTACGCCCCCATATCACAGCCTGGTCCACACCGAGAGAGCTGACATCTTGCCCTCGGCGTTTCTTCCGGGTTCATGTGCGCGGGAGTCTTCTTCCCGGCAAGGTCCAGCAGCGTCTGCTGGACCTTCAGCCGGGCATTCAGAGCACATGCACCTCTGAGGTCAGCAGCTGCATGCAAAGGGAATAGCTCCTAAACCGCACAGGTTTAGGAGATACTAATTTTAGGCTTACCTGTAGGTAAAACAGACAAATTAGGGTATACAACCACTTTAAAAAAAAGGGCATGGATAGCTAACATTGAAAATGCACAAATCCTTTCATCACATGTTTTTAGGATGCTTAAAAGCTGCACTTTCTTTTAAATAAATGTATAATGTGGTCCTTTAATAATGACAGAAAAAAATGGGAAAAAGTGGGGTGCTCCAAACAGGCCTCTGTTAAGCCAAGCAGCCTAAGTGGCCAAGAAAGAGAGGACAGCAAGCACATTGACAACACTTCCTGAACCAGACCTGGCCACATGCATTTTTAAAATTAGGGGTTACTTTGCAAGGAGGGGGTTGCCAAGCTTTCTTCCCCCTTGCAAGGCATCTTTTCCCAGTTTTTAAGGACAAGGGCCCATTCCCCACATCTTTCCCCTAAAATGGATGTTGGAGTTTTTGGGAAAACTTATGTAAGTCTGGAAGTCCACTTTGTAATAAGGGTGTCCACCAGATATCCCCCCTCCCAGGGAAATTAATAAAAGGGTACATTAGTATCCTTTTATTACTCATTCCATAAAAAAGCCGAAATGTAAATAAACACATTCACACTGTGAAAGATCCTTTAACAGAAAAAAAATAAACAATGTTCCCAAATGTAAACCCATTGTCAATCGCGTCATTAGTAACATATCCCTACCTAGCATTGCTGTAATGTAAACAGCTGGGGATGCTGGGTTCATAATTGGTCAGTGACTTCTTCTGGGTTCCTGACCATTTGTTTACATACAACAGTTGGGGATTTGAGTGGGTAAATTTGCCAATTTGGGCCAAATAGTTTGCACAGTTCACAAACAGCAAACAGACTGGGTTTGAGACAAACCCATTTTTGACCCATCCCAAGTCTCAAACAGGGGAACATGTAACAGGGTAATAATGCAAGAGCACAGTTAGGAGACTGAAAATAGTCACCCTAAAACAGGAAATGTCTGAAAAAATACCTAAATGACAGGATCACCAGGTATTGTTTCAATGAAAGCTACACCATACGTAAAAGATTTAAAACAACTTTTGAAATTACTTTAATATTACTTTAATATGTCAAACCTTATACAGGTGGTCCCCGGGTTACAAACAAGATCGGGTCTGTAGGTTTGTTCTTAAGTTGACTTTGTTTGTAACAAAAACAGGAACAGGTACATTTTATAAGTTATAAGTTTTAAAAATAAGAATTTTTAAGTTTTTTGGATAGCATAGGGAAGGGTTAACACCCATGTAATGTTTGTTTTTCTGGCTGTGCCCCTGTTCAGAAGATTTCACCTTACTTTGGATTTTGAAAATTTTGGGTTGTTGGGGAAACAAGGATTGGTGATAAAGCTTCAGTGGATGCACCTTTTTCCCATGATAACTCTTACATGAGTAAATTTCCCTTCCTAGGGATTGATTTCTTCTTCTCACTTCCTGTTGTTTCCCTCGGTTTGTAAGTAGGAGTCGTTTGTAAGTGGGATGTTTGTAACCCAGGGACCGCGTGTACGTAAATGTAATGATTGGATTTAGATCTAACTTAATTGAGGTACTCATACATATTACATGCTGAACCCTGCAGCTCAGATATGACTTTGCCACAATTAAGCAGTCTATTGTGGTTCTGACAATCACTACAGACAGCTCTCTCCGGCTAGGTGAGAGGTATTCTGTGGGGATTTCCCATTATATCTATTGATAACATATAAAAAAAATAAAAAAACAGCAGAGGATAGGGGCATGCTTGTGTATGTGAATGGCCAGAACAATAAATATTGATTGATCATTTCTTAACCTCTGAATGTCATTTAGCTGTGGTCAACTTGACATCACTACAGTCAGAATCAATTCAAAATAGAGTAAACAAAGTGATTATAAAAGAATAAGATGTACCAAACAGAACACCTTATAATTACCTGTAGTCCATGCAAAGGTGTAGCACAACATTCCTTTTTATTTCTTATTCTTTACTCTATAAAACCATTATTAATTGTAAAGGCATAGGTAAACTATTTATTAGGGCTATTTATTGTGGCTATTTGTTAGAGGATGGTTAGATGTATGTAGTGCCTGCCAGGTTACTGCTCAGTTGACAAGCTTAAAGTGTTTGTAACCTTAAAAACAACTTGAAGGGGTTGTAAACCTCAAGGTTTTTCACCTTAATACATTCTATGCATTAAGGTGAAAAACCTTCTGTAGTGCAGCTGCCCCCCCCCCCTTTTCCTTACCTGAACCCGATCTTTCCAGCAACAAGAACAAGCCCAGCAGCTACATCCGCTGTCTCAGGTCCGTCAGCTGATGGACCATACACTCCTGCTCCATCCATTAAGGTGCTAACAGTTGCCACTCTACAAGCAATTGTCCTTAACCACTTAAGGACCAGCCTCGTTTTGGATTTTAGGTGTTTACATGTTTAAAACAGGTTTTTTTGCTAGAAAATTACTTAGAACCCCCAAACATTATATATGTTTTTTTTTTCTAACATCCTAGAGAATAAAATGGTGGTCATTGCAATACTTTTTTTTTGCACCGTATTTTGCGCAATGGTCTTATAAGCGCACTTTTTTTGGAAAAAATGCACTTTTTTGAATAAAAAAATAAGACAACAGTAAAGTTAGCCCAATTTTTTTTATATTGTGAAATATAATGTTATGCCAAATCAATTGATACCCAACATGTCACGCTTTAAAATTGCGCCTGCTCGTGGAATGGTGTCAAACTTTTACTCTCAAAAATCTCCATAGGCGATGTTTAAAAAATTCTACAGGTTGCATGTTTTGTGTTACAGAGGAGGTCTAGGGCTAGAATTATTGCTCTCATTCTACCTGTCACAGCGATACCTCACATGTGTAGTTTGACCACCGTTTTCATATGCTTTTTTTTTATTTTTATTATTTATTTTACATTATTTTATTTTTTTTACACTGTTTAAAAAAAAAAATTGTCACTTTTATTCCTATTACAAGGAATGTAAACATCCCTTGTAATAGAAAAAAGTATGACAGGACCTCTTAAATATGAGATCTGAGTCAAAAAGACGTTTTGACTTCGCTTCCACCCAGCAGTTTCATGGAGACGAGTGGGCACCATCTTAGCCTCACTCGTCTCCAGACACAGCACTGACAGGATGCAATCGCCTCCGTCACTACCGACAGCTCCGGTAAGCGGCGGAGGGCACCGGATCGTGGCGGGAGGGGGGGCCTCTCTCCCACCACCGATAAAAGTGATCTTGCGGCGAATCCGCCGCAGGGACCACTTTTATCAGAAGGCCGACTGCCGCACAAAAACGGGGATACCGGGGTTATGGCAGCTAGCTGCTGCCATAACAACGGTATCCGCCGCCAAAGTTTGGATGTACATCGTCGTGCGGCGGTCGGCAAGTGGTTAAAGATGTGAACTTCAGGATCTCATTGTATATAGTTGCAGGTTGTATATCTCTCCACCGCTTGATATGAGAACCCCTTCTGGATGTGATACACCTTCCATGAAATATACATATATGAACTAAGCCTTTTAATATTAAGTTGGATACTATCCTGACACCTTTTAAACACAACTCCCCTAAAAGTGACTAATAGCAATCTCTTGGAGTATGGGTGAATTCAGGAAGTCCTGTGGATGGTGCTTCTTGGTCTGGCACGGATGAATGTTCCATTCTCATTATCTGAGTGTGTCTTTTCAGCTGCTGGTGAAATAACTAAATATTTGGGAACTACGGCATTAGGAGTGGTGCAAACTGTTAAAGTCCCTGAGGAAGATCCGCACTTCAGAGTGCATTTGAAACGCGTCGGACTATTCCTTTGCGAGCTCCCCCCTCTTGTTAAGCTGGTCTTTTCCCCTTATATAGATTTTTTTATCATCAGCTATCTGTTTACATTCATATTTACATTGTATTACATTTGTTGATTTATTTATTGTTTCACCAATAAATGTTGTACTTTTATAATATTACTGCCCTACCCACATATTATGAACCAATCAAAACCAATCATTGTTTTAATATAAAAATACAGGTTTATTTGGAATAAAAAGGCTTTACATAGATTCCAAGATGTATTGCATCAAGTAAAAAATCTCCTCTGTGATCACAGAGGAGATTTTTTACTTGATGCAATGCATCTTTAAATCTATGTAAAGCCTTTTTATTCCAAATAGACCCGTAAACATACAGTTTTTCACTATGTGGAGGCTTTCTGTTGTTTTTTATTGATGCTGTTGACCATAAACCTACCAAACGGTTCTGTGGTGGAAGGAGGTTTTTTTACCATCTGGGACATTGCCATCCTGACCCATATTCTCACATGCCGGGTCGAGATTGCCTGAGGTGGCTCAGCTGAGGAGGAGGAATTGCACCACTCACTATCCAGAAGCTTTGATATCACATGCCTGATTGATGCTACCTTCTGGTAAGCGTATTTAATCTTCTCCCCTCAGTGGTGGATGCAAACACGGCGGTGACTCCTTTAGTCCTACACTTCTCGATATACTATTTTTTTGTTAATATCATTGCTATTCTATCCATTTTGGGTCCAATATCTCCATAAACTCAGATGTTGCGGATGTAAGTGTACATATTAAATGCTAATTTTATAGGTTATTAAATGTATGGATTACATGCATTGTTTTTAATTTTTGAATACTTTTTATATGTTCAATTGGAATTACAGGGAAGCGAGCCTACATGATTGATTACATTTTATTTATGTGAGGTTTGATTTTGACCCACAATATGGTGCTGTATATTCTAGTAACTCTTGTACTGCTGTATATAAAAGGATCTGTTCATCTTGGTTGATGGACACATCTTTTCACCAATGACAGCAATAATTGATTTAATTTCATTCATGTGAGGTTGTATTTTGCTCCACAAGATGGCGCGGTGTATTCCAGTGCCTCTTCTATTGCAGTCTACAAAGGATCTGTTCATCCAGGATGATGGAAACATAATTTCACCTATGACTGCATAGGTCAATCTTTTTCACTATACCTATGAAAGGCTGAGTCCTGTCTAATAATGATTGTCCTTGAGTACATTTTTTGACCAATGGCTGTGCTCCTTTGTCTGGCAATTGGAGCATTTATAGCGCAGGTAGAGGCGTATGTACATACCCCTGATGATGTCATTCATGATGAAACGATCGTCGGGATGGACATATACACACGCTACTGTGCATATGCGATCACTGTCTGGTTTTTAAGGAAGTTTTAAGGAAGTGTTTGGATTGAGACATGCTCTCAACTTGAACTTTTGCTATCCTGTGTATATGCACTGCTGCTAATAAACTGCAAAGAGGAGACAATATTATACTATGTTGAGTCTTTTGTCTCTCTATATACTCTAGCACTGAGGCTTTTCTAAAACACCACGCCCTGATCAGCTGTGAAGTTCCTGGTGTGTATCTTCTGAGGCTACTGGGGAGAGATGTCAGGACACCTTTTTTGTGGATCACAGATCCAACAAAGCGCTTTGTGACCTCCCTGAATAAGGGGGGTCGGTGGCTTTCTGGTAAGCCTTCATTTTATTTGTGCTGATAGGTATCACGCTGCCAAGCATTTGATCATCATTTTCAGACACCCTCTCTTCATGGGACGCCTTCTCATGAAAATCAGCTGCATATGAGCTTTTCTTTTTCTTTTTGTTTGCACGTTGTTTGCACTTATGATATTACATTGCACATATATTATGATTTATTTCATTTCAAACTGTATCAATTATTGCACAATTGCACTTTATTATATCATTTTTGGATGTATGCACATCACATGTGTTTTGTGAGTTGCATGAATTGCACTTTTTACCCTAGCACTGCACTTTTATTTAAACAGTATGCAGAAAAAGGTAGCTAAAAGGATGCAGTGACATGGTCTAAAGTGTAGAAAATGAAAGCAACTAATTACATTTCTGATTACTGTAGTCTGTTCTAACAAGAGATTATTTCTAACTGGTTGCTTTGGATTTGGAAACCTTACATAGTGATAGCTCCTAAAGGCTAAATTCCCCTATGTGCCAATTTTTCCATAATGTACCTAGGTTGCAGATAAATAAAAGCTTTCTTTGATTTTGAGAATAATGCCTTACCTTAGCACTTGCCATATATCTTACAAAGCTTTATCATATCCTGACATTAGATGTAGGACAGAGAAACCAGTAAGACACAGGAAGGAATTTATCAGCTGACCTCATTAGCACACATCCTTCACCCATCAACCAAGTTTTCACAACATCCCTGGCATCTTTCCACACCTGCATTTGCCTGGCTTCTCCAGCATCCCTTCAAATGGGGTCAGGACACATGCTAAGCTTCTTGGTGCCACATGCAGCCAAAGGGACACCCCTGATGTAGTGCAAGAGCCTGCCCGATTGGATAAATTATGTGTCCTCCTATTATACAGTTTTAGTAAATCTAAAGGAAGTTGTACAGAGATTGTATTATCTAATTGTATAGTGTATGGCCACATTTACACACCTAAAATGATCTAGTTGCACTTTTGGTGTCATAAATTGTTAACGACACATCAAACACAGAAGAAAACACACATTTTGCCACATGAAAAAATGGGTGAGGAACGCAGCAGTAAAAATGTGCAACTAGCACCATGCCAAAATGTCCCATGTGCTATTTTGCAACATGTAGCACAGCCCATTAAAATAAATGGCTGCCCTATGCATGTCACTGGAAAAAAGCTAGCCAAAAAACATGCACACCCACTACTCTAGGTGTGAATGGGGCTCTTGAATGGAATTTGGTGCATTTACATAAGAACAATGAGACTTCATTCAAATCTGTGTTTTTTCGAACGCATGGCAAGCCACACAGAAAATGCACACTTTGCCATTTGTTTTAGAAACACACTGCAAATGTTGTCATTACATGTTAAAGGCACCTCAAGTGTAGTAAATGCACCAAAAACTGCAGTGCAGTTCTGGAGTTTCTCTGGGGTGACTTGTTGTGCATACGGCAGCCCATTCAAGTGAATGGGCTGCCCTGTGCATGACGAGTGAAAATGCTCCAAAACACCCAAAACAAATGCATGCAGGAATGTGAGTTTTTGCTACATGGCGATGTGAAGTAGGCCTGACAACCAAGTGTCTTCATCCACTCCCTCCTATGTACTTGTATAAAAATGGCCATACACTATACAATCTGATTGTACAATCTCTGTACCATTTCCTTTAGATTAACCAGAATGGAAAAGGATGACTCACCTGACCAATCCATTCAATTTATATCAAATCAGACAGGACCTTGTACTACATAGCTGATGGCAGATCTGAAGGAGATTATACAATCAGATTGTATAGGAAGTGGGTAGAATGTGGTATTGTAATGAGGGAGGTGTGGTCCAGAGTGGTGAACATACATTATCACACCCTCTTCTGTGATGCCACATTGAAGTGAAGGCTTCTGGGAGATGACCTAACAGGAAGTGAATGCTGAGACCATCCATTGGAAGTGATGGAATCTGAAAATCAGTTCAAGCATTTAAATAAAGTGATAAGACTTTACACCTCCTGTGGATAAGGTAAGTGAGAGAGAAGCGCATTGGATAGCTGGGCCAGAAATGGCATTAAAAAACGCTTCTATTTATTGTGAAAAGTGAAATTCTGCCCGAAAGGTGAACTTATTTTTTAACATTATGTTATTAAATATGGCTGCAATTTTTGTAGGGGAACCGTTTGATTTATGGTTATGCATTTTAGGTATAAACTAACAAAAACAAGTGTGATAATGTTTTTTTTTTAAATAATGGCAAATTGATTATCTTTAAGCACATCATTATAAGCTAGTTATCCTTAACACCCGAAATAGATGGCTGATAAGCATTTCCCAGAGGGAGGAAATTTTCCAACTAATAATGACCATGTCCGGAAGATTCTAGTCAGTTCACAGATCTAATCTCTCTAACACCATTTTAATTGGAAATTCCATAACCCGAAAGAGCACTTTCTTAAGTAGATTCATTTTATGAGCAAGACCGTCTTTTGCTGTTTTAGAAGACATGTTGTAAAGTAAAGATAATGTGCTATTTTGTAGAAAAATAATAATAATATCAAAAGTCAAAGGTTTATGTACAAAACCTAAAATCACACGTTAAGGTCACTGTCAACAGAACATAAATGGATTATTTGTGCTTTGAGCAATAGAATAATTGCAATAAAAGAAACAGACCAATCCTGCTCCCTATGACAAGGTAAAACTGCTATTGTTCACACCATAAGGGGAACAAATGTCGTTTTTATGCAAAAGAAAGGATATGTTCAGCACAACATTAATCCTTGGGAAGGAATTGTATGTGGTGTATAACACTGTATTGGCTGTCCTCTATAATTTAGCCATTGTTCCCAGAAACTGACCTGAAACAGTGAAGTCATTACACTTGATTTACAAACCTGTTGCAGATAAGTGACATACAAGTGTATGAAATGACTCTTTGCTGCAAATCAGTAAAGGAGGTGATGTAATGTGCATACTTGAGCATTAGAAGAGAAACGATCAGTCTGTTGTGCATTCTAAAGATGTCCTCTTCACTATCCAAATATCTATCACTCACCTAGGGGTACCTTTCATCTACCTGTACAGAACTCTTACCTTCCTCAGCAATACTGCACTGGTTGCTGAGGGGAGCCTGACTGCATTGGTGGCAAGCCTCCTTCTACAGCTAGTGCTGCACAATTAGAAAGCACCAATACAGTTCATACTGTTTCACTCAAGGCTTCCTTATTATCTGTTTTAATCTGCATATTCATTGTTACATGTATCCACTCTGCTTATTTCTCACGTCATCTAAATGTGTATTGCTGTTAGCCAAGTGTTTCCATAACTGACTCGTACTTGTTTGAATTACACAATACAACAGTGTTTTTTGAACGCCATGTTCATTGTAGACTTGTGCACAATGGAAAAATTTGTTTAGTTTCGGCTCATTGTCATTTGTAAAATACATAATTTTGTTCTGTTATATTCGTTATGTTACGTTAATACAATTTCGGATAATTCGTTATTATTCGTAGAGTGTCGATATTCGTTATACTGAATCTCGAATCATGTCAAATTCATTCGTTATATGAGCTATAATTTTGTTTGTATTTGTTGAAATTCGATATTTATTTATATATATATATATATATATATATATATATATATATATATATATATATATTCGTGATAATGATTTGTAGTTTGGAAAGTTGTTTATTTATTGAGTCTTTTAACACACACAATGACAATATCTCTTCTCCTCTGCTCAAATACAGTACAACACCCTTCTCACTCAGTTCTCAGGAATGCACTTTGCCAGTAATCCAACCTCCAGCACAAAATTAATCAGCGATTGGACTGTAATGCCTCATACACACGAGCGGACTTTTCGATGGACTGGGTCCTGACAGTCTTTCCGACGGACTTTGCAGCGTAGGTCCGCCAGACTTTCAAATGAACGGACTTGGACACACCCGATCACACCAAAGTCCGACGGATTCGTATGTAATGACTTACGACCAGACTAAAATAAGGAAGTTGATAGCCAGTATCCAATAGCTGCCCTAGCGTCGCTTTTAGTCCGTCGGACTAGCATACAGACGAGCGGATTTTTCGACCGGACTCGAGTCTGTTGGAAAAATTTGAAACATGTTTTATTTCTAGGTCCGTCTGACTTTTGGGAAAAAAAAGTCAGCTGGAGCCCACACATGATTGAATTGTCCGACGGAGTCCAGTCCGCCAGACCAAGTCTGCCGGAAGGTCCGCTCGTGTGTACGCGGCATAAGATTTACTTTGAGTTGACCTTTTGTTTCATTAGACCTTTAATGAATTACCGAATCATGTCGAATTCATTAGTTATATCTGCTATAATTTCTTTCGTATTCATTGAAATTCTTTTTTTTTTTAATCAGACATTCGGATGCATCCGAATGTCTGAAAGATGCAAAATTTGGCCAAATTTAGATTAGTTACGAAATGAATTGCACAAACCTAGTTTGCCTTAGATGTGTGCTGGGTATTTTGTGTGACAAGGTTATTGAACCTCGTTTGCCAAGTTCATGTCTGAACCTAAAATGTCAAAAGTGTCGAGGTGTTTGCAATGTCAGGGCAGTTCCAGAGGACAAGCATTACGGGAGTAGGGCTATGTTGTAACTTAAAACTTGATTGCACATGCATTTTTTTTCTTTCTAGGCACCACAGGTAAGTTAAATAGATCCATTTGTTTGAATTATATTTCAGTCCAAATGGTAGCAATTCATGAGAATTTGATAAAAAATATTGAACATCTTAAGTTTCCGATAATGCTTTGTCTTTTTTTGTACCTGGATGCCATTTGCCATAGTTTTTTCAGTAGTTCCATATAAAAACATCACAAGAGTGTATAGATCTCTGTTTTCCTCCCCGCATTTTGCGCTGGTTTCCTTTCTTAAAGCCCGCACACACGATATGAAAATCTGAAGTAAAATTTCATCCGACGAACGATCTGCCGATTTTCTGATCATTAGTATGGTGCTTTCAACAGCCAATTCCGAATTTTCGGAGGACAAAAACTGGATGTGCAGGCTATAAAATTTTTTGTACGTGAACACAAAGTCTGATTTTCATTTAATTAGTACAGTTTTCATCCGAAAAAAATCACAAGAGCAAGACAACGCATGCTCAGAAACAAAAGAACACATACAAAACAATCCAACACATTACATCACTTCTGAAGTTGTACGAGAATTTTCATATGTTGAGTAACTAACCTCTTCACTTTCGATATGAGACTAGCATGCAACAAAAATTTGTGTGTACCTGGCTTTAGTGTTGCTCAGTGTCAGCATCAGACCATGCCACGGTGAGTTGAGGGCTTCTGTGTTCTGATTTACTGACATAGCTTTGTCATCTATACTACATCAGAACTATAGACAATACCACTGGTCACTACCAATGATTCTCTCTTCTTCACATTCATTGGGCCTTTTTTATATGTGACTAAAATGTGATACCACCTAGAAAAAACTATGAAAGCAAAATCATCACAGAAAAAAATATCACCTTGTGGATCAAAAATGGAAAAATTTAATGTGTTATTACGATTTTAACACAATTATAAACCTGTTCCACTAGGTGAAAAGGGTATTTCGAGTGCTATGATTCTTTAAGCTGTATCACCTCGCATGCCATATCTGCTTGCCAGACTCTCGGATTTTAGGATGTTTGCTTGCTCTAATCACAAAGAAACACTCAGAGATCTTTATTTGACACAAACCTTCAAAATCTTCCATTTGGCACAACATATACATCATCTAGATCTAACACTGCAATTTAAAACCTCAATCAACTAAATTTACTCTATTCACCACATGATATTTACAGCAGGAAGATATTAAAATTGAGCACATACCATACCACTGTATTCTAAATAGTGTGCTTTCCTAGCTTCTTGGTTACCATGTTTAACCTCAAAATCAAATTGAATCAATTGATGTCCTATCCCATAGTGCTTGGATAGTACACTTGTACAAGCTTGCCAGCAGCATAGCCAGGAGGATTGAACAAGGATGATGATCGTTAAACAGATGAAACACTTACTTATGGTTGTACGCTAGCTCTAGATAATTTCCGATGCCCATTTTTGTTCCAGACACACCAGTACTGGATCCAAATTTCCCAGATACAAAGTGACACTAATTGCAGTATGTGCGTTTACTTGCCAGAAACTCCGATGTGATTAAATTCACAGCGAACGCTGTGACTGCACCATGCAGCCATTTGGACTGCACTTTAAAGAGAGTGTACGCTGATAAAAGTTTACTTTGTTTCACATTGTGCTCCCTGCAAACATCTTTTTGATCTTTACAAAGTGGCAGCCACTTTAGGAATTCATTAGTAAGCTGTTCAAACACATTTAGAGATAAATAATGAACTCCATGCTCCAAAAACTCAGATTAATCAGAATGCTGATAAACAAATAAAAGTATAATAATGAATTAACAGACAGTAAAACATTGTCTACTGTCTCCAAATTATGTTAATGCATTCAATACCCCAATATCCCACACTCAGTTTATCTAGTACAAATAGAGATAAAGGAATACAATGTTGTAACAGGTAGCAACCATTAAAAGCTGTCTTTTTATTAATCTAAAACAATATAGTTGATATTCTTATAAAATTGTTCTGACTGGGCATTATGGGAGTTTGGAATATCACATTCTTTTTGAGGTAAAAGAGTTTACAAAGGTGTATTTTAACGTCTTTTTTATTACTGTTAGTCAGGAGTTTTACTTTAAAGATTTATTTATGTCTACATTTTACAGCATTCATAATAATATTGTCCCTCTATCAGCTGCGTTCAGTCTTGAACATCTGTCCCTAACCACCAATATACATTTTGTGTGCAGTTACATGTGAACAGCAACTCAGCTATTTAACTGGTTAAGGACCAGCCGCCGTAGTTGTACAGCAATGTGGCTGCTTCCCGCGAATCACCACCATTGTACGTCGGCTCGTACTCAGCGATTTGTGGGCGCTTGCCAGTGGGGGAGACAATCAGCAGGTGGGGCGGACTCGATTTTCGCCGGCCAACTGGGACTGTTCCCTGCAGTGAAAGAACGGGGATCTGCCTGTGTAAACAAGGCAAATCTCTGTTCTGACAGGGGAGATCATACACATCCTGTCTTTCTGCTATGCAGGAAGATGGATCTGTGTATTTCTCCAATCACACAGTCCCCCATAGAGTTAGTAAACACATTGAAGGAACACATTTAACCCCTGATGTTAACCCCTTCCCTGCCAGTGTCATTAGTACAATAACAGTGCATATTTTTAGCACTGGTGATTACTGTAATAATGTCACTGGTTCCAAAAAAGTGTCAAAAATGTAACTTAGGTGTCTGATCTGTCCGCCGCAATGTCACAGTCATATAAAAAATCAGTGTTTGGTGCCATTTCTAGTAAAAAATAAATAAATAATAAAAATGCCATACATATATCCCCTATTTTGTAGACCCGGTAACTTTTGTGCAAACCAATCAATATACACTTATTGCGATTTTGTCTTCCGGTCCTTAAGTGGTTAAACTAATGGTGGGCTGACAGAGGTTACTGGGTGTGCATGTAGCCACACACAGAGTGGATAGCCAGTCATTCTAGCAACAAGGATCCACTGATTCTTGCCACTGAAATTCGGTGGCCACAGGTAATCAGCTGTGTAATTGTGGCATAAAGATTTTGTTTTTCCATTACTTTCAGTGTGCACTGATCATTTGTCTGTGGACTTGCACCACTCTACCAGTCTTGTCTGTTAACTGACTGTCAACATCAGTGAAACAATGGGTGCACTGAGTTCTGTGGTTGATTTACTAAAACTGGAGAGAGCAAAATCTGGTGCATTTGTGCATGATAGTCAATCGGCTTTTAACTTTTCTATGGAGAGCTGCACTAGATTTTGCACTCTCCAGTTTTAGTAAATCAACCCCTCAGTGACAGTGGTCACCAGGACAAATATAAATGGTAAATTAACCTAGTGAGGACACAGGCAACAATACAAACTTGACACAAGATCTGATCCTTCCCTACCCCATCTAAAAAAAAGTTTAGGTTTCTATTTTAAAGCTCAACTCCATGAAAAACTTTTGTTGAATAGTAGGGAGAATTCAAAACTTCTGTCAAGGTCATTGAATTGAGTTCTCTGGCTCCATTGTTGAGATTTCTCCTTGCCTCCTGTCGCTTTGATAACAGGAGAAACAATTATACTGTAAGTGACACTGAGACAGGACCCAGACAACAAAGCTTCAAACTCATCTCTACTCCATGAAACAAAAATGTATTCTGTGCATAGATTCCCATCATGTGCTATCCCTATGACACCCTGGGGTTGATTTACTAAAGTGGGAGATTGCAGAATCAGGCTCACTTCTGCTTCAAGGTTTCATTGGCAAAGCTTAATTGAACAAGCTGAGGTTAAAAGCTGATTGGTTTCTATGCAGATATGAGCCTGATTTCGCACTCTCCAGCTTTAGTAAATAAACCCTCTGTCACTTAGGCAAGAGGTGAGAAGGAATTTCATGACTTTTTTGTATTGACCTTGAGGTTTGTATATAGTTTAGAGCAACAACCTAAAACAATCCACGTGATTTCAAATCTCATGTGGCCAAAAGGAAACATTTGGTCAGTTCCCACAGCCTATATAAACTTGAGAAGATAAAATAGATAAAAAGTTATATTGTCAAAGTGTATCATTTCACTAAATGTGAAAAAAAGACAGGGATATTGTAAAGTAGAAATTACTAATAGTAACATAAATCCACATTATAATTAACTTTTCCCATAACTAGACTAATGAAAGATAGTGTCCCCACAGCCACCAGCGAGCTTTGCCTTTATCTTTTAAAATTATACTTGAAAAGCAAGCAATACTGGGTACACAGGACAGCAAATCGTTTTTCCTATATGCTAGCTTTTGAAAATAAGTGCTTATATAAACGTTTCTAGGCCATACAGCAACAGTGATATAGTATTGATTCTGAAAAATGAATACTCATAATTGACAATTCCATTTCATCCAAATGTTTACTGAAGAACAAATAGTAAGGCTCACCTAGTCTGTGGAAAACGTAATGATCTTTCCGTAAGTTATCCGTTCCAGCCAGCATAAACAGCCTAGAAAGAAAAAGAAATATATAAGGATGATGGAAATATATTTGAATGCATATAAGATGCTGTTATGTACAATTCCTATCTGCTTGTCATATCTTTCATGCACTGACATAGTTACAGAGCTAGGTTACATAAAGGTAAAGGTTTGCCAGGGTAAACATATTTACTGAGAAAATAAAACATATGGGGGGCCTAAACACACAGTTCCGCTCCAGCAACTGGAACCTGCCTCTTTTGGGACGACACCGCTAGCCCATACAGCCACCACTGCCTGTCTAAAGGTGCTGCCTCATCCACAGGATGACCTGCAAACGTAAAGAAGCAGCCCAGCTGATGAAATTGAAAGATTTCTTCACGCCGACAGGCCGCGATCCTCACCAAAATGGCTCTCCATCTCCCTCCAGCGGCTCACGATCCGCCACATCGAGCCTGGGATTGCATGCAGGTGCCCCTCATCAATCTTCTGATGCCTCAACCCCTCTCTCCCACGGCCCAGCAAAATCAAAGCCACACATGGCTGAAGACAACCCGACAGGTGAGCACATGTCTCCACATGGACTCCATGGAGGATACACGGGAACTTGTGGATCCCTTCACTGCATTCCCCACCATGGATAAGCCACTCTTAAGGACATGCTTGTCTCCCTCCGCAGCTCCATGCATGCTGACATGTTACAGTGTATGAACAATTTTAAAGCTGAAGTGGGAGAACTGGGAGGAAGGGTGGATCATATAGAGAAAAAAATGGGGGACTTTGCGTCCTCACACAACACCTTGATCGATGACATAACATGGCTCAAAGCCAAGGTGGTGGACCTTGAGGACAGGTCCAGGAGGAACAATGTTAAGATTTGGAGGGTCCCTGAAGTTATACTTCCCGTGCAACTACAACAATACGCTCATGACCTCATAAAAGTGTTCCTACCCTCCATACCTCCAAAATGCTCGTCGATCGCATTCATAAACGACCAAAACCACCCCATCTCCCCGACAACATACCCTGAGATGTCCTGATGCGGGTACATTTCTATCATACTAAGGAGCAACTCATGTCTGCTTTCCGCAAAAAACAGCAACCTCCAGAAAAATTTGTACATATCCAACTATAAGCGTATCTTTCACAATTTACGATGTAGAAACATAAATCCCTACTGCCTGTGACCAAGGCCCTATGTAATCACAATATCCCATACAGATGGGAATAACCTGTAAAGCTAAACGGTCACACACGAGGGCAATACCACAGTGATTGCATGTGTGGAGGATGGTCTAGCACTACTACGCTCCTTAGACATACTTCCTGACCAAACAACTGAAGGCCCTTCTCCCTCAGCAAGGCTGCACACCCAGTATGACTGGCAAACAGTGTAGAGAAAGAAAAGCAACACAAAACACAACTCATAATCACCCATTCATAGAAATTAGATTGTCTAGATTCATTGAGGTTCCTGAAGCACTCTGGGGTACTCAGTGCACAATTTTCCCCTCCTGAGTTATGGGCAGCTGTTCTATGTTCAGATTCAAGTTTGAATCTAATCTTTTTATTAAACTATTTGCTTTTATGTGGTTTGACTTTGTTTTTTCTCCCTACCCTATTTTTCCTCCCCTATTACCGGTCTGACCTTCACGAGGACTGCCTTACTACCACCAAAATGGGAATAAAAAGTCTACTCTACTCTGTCTTCTACAAGAGACCTGCTGCAAGAGGCCCCTCACCACCACGTCTAAGGTACTGTCAGCACCTTCACTTACCTCGCACATATGGCTCTTAACATAGTTTCTTTCAATGTAAATGGCCTCAACCACCCGGCCAAAAGAACTTCGGTCTGGAGAGAGGCGCTTAAACTCCAAGCTGATGTCCTCTGCATTCAGAAGACTCATTTCTCAGCCAGCAATACTCCCTACTACCAGCACAAATAATTCCCTCACATCTTTTTGGCCTCAGCCCCTACAAAACAGAAGGGAGTTCTTATCGCCATTAGGGACTCCGTGGCCTTCAACCTGAAAGAAACCCACATCGACCCAGCAGGGCGATATCTCATTCTTGTTGGAGAACTTACAAAATAAACCTTTCACCATTGTGAACCTATATGCACCCAACTTGCATCAAATCTGCTTCTTGAAAAAGCTATATTGCAAAATTGCCACCATCAGGATCTTTGGTGATATATGGAGATCACAATATAACAGCGGACTATACGATAGACATCACCTCCAGGGCTAAACGCCCACCACCTATGCTACCTTTACTAAACTCGGAAGACGTCTATGATGCATGGAGGTGCCAACATGCGAATGAAGGAGACTGTACCTTCCACTCCTCTAGACATAATTCATACTCTATAATTGATTTGATACTTGCTGATAAGTTACTTTTACAGGCAGTGTCCTCCTCCACCATACATGACATCACATAGTCAGATCACGCACCTGTGTCCATAACAGTGGTGGAGGGGCACACTCCAAGTCCTGCCTATATATGGTGGGATAATTCTCGGATATTTCAAATGTCTCCTCATGCTACCAACATTGCAAACAACCTATCTGAGTTTTTTGCTATGAATACTCACTCTGTATCTGACCCTGCAATGTCGTGGTGTGCGCACAAAGCCTTTATTAGAGGGATCATTTTACAAATCCTTTACAAACCTGTTCACGGGAGAAGAGGCAGAGGACCCAAAAACTGAATCAACTCCTCAATGATATTAAAACACTAGAGGCCCTAAACAAAAACAACGCTAATGCACACTTAGCTCAAAAACTCTCCCAACATCGCTCTGATCTCAGGCTCCTACTCATCAAACAATATGACAAACACATCCAATCACTTAAATTGTCCCACTATTCCTATGGTAATCGTGCTGGTAAATATCTTGCCCAGAGACTCAAAACAACTAATTCACTCGTCAGAAAAAAAAATATTCAACCCCAAAGAAATGGCTAACTCCTTTGCCGAATATTATTCCTCATTATATAATCTGGAGAAAGATTCTAACACCCCCCAACAAACTGATGAAAGTATACAAGCCTTTTTGACAAAGATTAAACTCCCCTCCCTTTCACAAGCACAACTTATTTCTCTCAACACACCCATCACGGAACCTGAGATCAAAAAAGCGATAAGGACTCTACCATTGGGCAAATCCCCAGGTCCTGACGGACTACCAAATGACTACCAAACTACCAAATAACTACTACAAAACCTTTCAAAATAATTTAGCTCAAACCTTACAGTCGGTCTATGCAGCTGCAATGTCCTCTGCCTCGTTTCCCTCCGAGATGCTTAAGGCCTATGTGGTTACTATTCCCAAGCCGGATAAAGAGCCCACGTCCCTGTCCAACTTTAGACCGATTTCATTACTCAATACTGATGTTAAATTATATTCCAAAATCCTAGCCTACAGGCTGCTCCCTATCCTTCCCTCCCTTATAAAGCCTGACCAATCGGGCTTCACCCCTGGCAGACAGGCCTCTGATGCTACAAGGAGAGTCATCAATATTATGCAATACGCTAAGTCCTGTCGAATGCCTTCTTTGCTCCTCTCTCTGGATGCGGAGAAGGCATTCGACAGAATACATTGGGGCTATATGAAACATACCTTGCAAAAGTTTGGCTTTACCGGACCCATTCTCTCTGCCATATTGGCCCTTTACTTATCCCCTTGTGCACAGGTCTACACATCCAACATGCTATCAACTACTTTCACCATATCCAATGGCATTAGGCAGGGATGTCCTCTGTCCCCCTTGATTTTCAACCTCCTTATAGAACCGCTGGCTGAGAGAATTAGAACCCACCCTAATATTACAGGCTTTCCCCTTCAAGGGAGACCCCACAACATAAACCTATTTGCAGACGACATAATTTTGTTCCTAACATCACCAGCTGTATCACTATAACATGCACACAACACTCTCAATGAGTTTAGTAGTATATCTTTTATAAAGTCAATTTCACAAAATCACTCATCCTGGAATTGGGAGTTCCACCTCCTCTAATTACAGACGGCTTTCCACTATTCATGGAGTAAGTCCAGCATATCCTACTTAGGCATAAAACTGACGGCGAATCTACAGAACCTAGCCGATGCCAACTACATACCTTTGATATAGGAAGAAGGGGCTGTAGGCATAAAGCCTTGGGACTTTAAAGGTGTCAATATTCAAAAATTATTTAAACAGTAGTTCAAACCATATTGAGATAAAAGAAAGAAACTTTATTACAATTGATTTAAAAAAAAAGCCTATTTACGGGCCATACATAGTACAATAATTTCCAAAAGATTGATTCATAAAATGCAACAACTACAGTGGCATCTCCTTACCTATTTCATGTGCCCTGACAATGCCTCCTTCCTATCTCTCCATTACTAAATTCCACTCCCTGCATAGTCTGTTCTCCATCGCAAACAGACTCTAGTGTAATTCCAAAGAAACATGCATGAACACATCTGTTTGGTCTCGCATTGATGGCATCAGTTTGAGAAGCTTTTGAGATCATTCAGAATTCATTGACATGTGCATTTAACCTGCATTTGACCTGCTTCAAGCAGAATTTGCATACTAATACACTTGTATAGAAATGTAAAACCCATTAGAAGTGAACTAACCCCCATCAAAACAGGCCCTAAAAAGAACCCAAAGGGTGGCATCAGGCTTAAATCCAACCAGTAATGGACAACTGGGAAACCACCAATACATCATCCAAGAGTGCGCAATATGCGCTTATATTTATAACGATATGGTCAAGCAGTGTACTGATTTATCTTACTTTTCGGCTGTAATGGTATTTTAAATGCTACAATACATTTTATAAAACATTCTGCATTCCTTTCCTCAGCCTGAAATAGACATAATCTGAAACGTTATTTACATAATACAGATACCTGTTTATACGTAAGTATGAGATGAATGCACCAACTTTTAGACTTTGGCATAGAAGAATTGTGTGTTTATAATATCTCTTACATGAGAATGATTCCTGAGACTATGGCCTGCAGCTAGAAAGCCTTTGTAACTTAGCTATAGAGGATGATCAAAGCACTGCATATGGATATGGTGTTGTGTGAAATGGGTTTAGTATGCTTGTCACATGTACAGTGTCTGAAAGGCAGTGCTTGTAATGCTGGTGAATGCAAATGCAGGCTCAAAGACTTGTTTTTCCCCATATTTAATTTCCACTTTCCATGTATTCGGTTCTATAAATGTCTAGTCTGTCTTAACTTGGTGTTTATAAATGAAACATTAATTCCTGTTCTCTTAGCGCTTTGATTAGAGAGAGTGCCTCCATTGTTAAGATGTAAATCTTACAGATCCTAGATTAATAAAACCTAATGCACTGTTACCAAGAAAAATATCCAGCATGCAATAGCAGTCCAGTAAGCATAATGACCTAACGAGGGAGGTAATTAATAGCACATTTTCTCCTAATGTAAAAGTGATGTTCCTCTAAACAATAGTCGAAGAAATAGGCATTTCTTCATATCCGCCATTACTAACCCACTTACATCTTTCCCACATCCACTAGGTATAAAAATATATGTTACATAAAATATGAATTATCTATAGTGTACTTTGAAATGTACTGTTTTCCTGATAAATTATTTAATGGTAAATTATGTGCCTGGGGGCTAAATTTATGCTATCATCTTGTAGCACATCTGAAAAAAATGTATGTTATATTTTAACACTGATGTCTGTAAGCATGTTAAAGCTGAACTCCAGGAATACAGCTAAATACAATGGATGGTATACATAAAGGAATGTTGTTTTACCTGCCAAAGGATTTTATTTCTGCCTGTCCAGTCCTGGGATTTACACAGCAATGCCACACAACACAGCCTTGTCTGGCTTGTATTTTCTCTGATGCAGTTCAGTTAAGCCTAGTACACACCACTACTAAGCTCCAAGGGCTCCAGGGGCTCAAGGGCCTCCAGGGCTTGAAAGTTCATTTAAGAGCTAGCATAAGCACACTGGTAACTGTGACAGTTATTATCAGAAGCATGTCTAAATGTAGTACACACTGCACACATGCTTGTAGACAGAAAGTAAATGAAAGCACTGCATAAAAAAAAAATGATATGCTCAATTAAAGATTTTATAAAACTTATTGAGCAACTCTAACTTGAATGTTCTTTTGGGAAACAGTTGGTGGGTTTAGTTCCGCTTTAAACAAAAATGTCAAATGATTGCATTGGAAGGTCAGTTTTGTCTCATGGAAAGAAAAATCTTTCACTGCCTAAATAATTGTGTTTAATAAAAGTTATTCCTGTAGAGATAAATTTTTATGCTCAAAAAAGATTAAAAAAAAATATTCACGAACTTCAGCTGGAGAAATAAGGTCTGTGCAGTCAGCAACAATACATTTAAGTAGTGACATTGACTTTTGTTATAGAGCTTTATTATTTGATCAGTACATGTACCCAACCAGCATATTATCAAAAATTATGCACTAACCTTTTCCTTACAATATACAGTATATTTGGAATGACAACATATCAAAAATGTTAAGAAGACTTCAAGCCACCAAAAAAAAAATACGTGACGTGCAATGCAATGTAAAAATGTTAAATGTGCTTTTTGTACCACTGAGACAAATAATACAGCTTAATCAGTGGACTTTTAAATTTGTCTCTGCTTAAAGCTCGGATAAATAGATCATAGATAATACATTATAAGGCAAAAGAATAAATGTGAACTCTAGGCAGCTATGAAAAGCACATCTTAATGCAGGTATATTCAATAATAATAAATCATGACATTGATTTTTTTCTTTGTATTCACATTGTTTAGGTACCCATATTACACACAGAGAGTAAGTACCTATACGATTACATATGACTGTTGGTGGGCTGTCTAAGATGTTTAATAATACATACACTTTTCACATTGTAATTGGTGTGTATCACCGTGGATATGTATGCTGCGGTTTTCAGCTGTCCTTCCATCTGCAGGTGCATGTGTTTTTCGGATGCATACATATTACGACGCACACATGTACTTGGGTGGGGATGCTTCGGATACTGATGGGGAATAAATACCCCTACTTGGGAATGAATTACTCATCTACTAATATATGTATTTTTCACTTGTGTATTCACTTGTCGGTTGCTACATTACCCTCCCATTGGAGGGAGGGGCTTAGATCATGGGATCTGTTCCACCTGATTACAGCCTCCTTATAAACCATCTACCTTCAGTTCAAACTTAGCTCTGAGGAAGAGGGGGTCACCCTTGAAACACGTCAGCTAACCTTGGACTACTCTCATCCCACTCAAGTTTGCCAGCCAGCAGACCATGTTGGATGATGTTACTGATGAACTCTGTACATTTTTCGCTTGATTTTATCACTTGTTTGTGCGTATAATATTTTATTCAATAAAAATTAAACTTTTTTGCAAAGATAATGCGCAAGGCTGGTGCGCCCTTTGTCCTTGTTTTTCTAGAATCCCATATTTGATTTAGTAACAACCTTTTGCAATCCCCTGTGCAGCTCCTCTTTGACTGAGAGAGGAAAAGGCAGCAATAGGAGCAAATCAGGTGAGCTTCATTAAAATATGCTGACAATTGAATAGAGCAGAATGAGCAAAAAAAGGACCCCATTCATCTACTGTGGCTTTTTCACTGGCCAATCACATGTTGCAGGGAGGGCTATGATATGTCTTAACTGAAACTGAGAGCTGTAACTGTAGCTGCTTTATGGCAGGGCTGTGTAAAACTCAGAAATAAATGGACAAAAATGAAAAGCCTTTGTCAGGTAAAGCAGCTCCTTAATATGCATGTCATCTATATAATTGCTTTCCAGTAGTACAACTTTAAGAACAATTCCTTAAAATAATTAATGAACTTTTATGTTAGATGAAGATTCTTATTGGACCTTTTTGGTAAAAGGAAATGTTCAACCTAAGATTTTGTAACAATATTTAAACTCTATAGTTTTTTATTATAAATGCCCCAGGACCAAGGAAATGGGGGGAATTACACTGACAACAATAAAAACTTGACAGCTGCACTTTATACAATGTGACTAGTGGTGAATATGTGGGTGGTTTAAACGAACAGATGACAGAAAGGCTGGAGTTAGGCTCTAAGAGAGAACATTTTCTGTTGTATTCCTAAATATTACAAAAATGTTGAGTGACCTTACACGTACTTACATGTACACTGTATTCACTGCTGGTCTTCACTGTGTAACTAATATAGTTTTTTGAGATATTTTCATCATGGTATGTAAATGATAAAAGTTATGGAGGTCACATCTGCTGTATTAATGAGAAGGACAAACTGAAATAAAATAAAAGCCGAAAGCACTGCTTCCATCGCTGTCTAATGCACACAAAGCCAAATCTCTAGTTCACTAACAAAAAGCCATCCTGCTCATTTCAGTGACATACCCAAAAGCTAAATCTATTTTTCTAACTTAGTACTTTTTCCCTGAAGAGGTTCATTATTTTTGTCTAAGCTCTGTTATTGCTGAGTGCGTACTTTACTTGAATAATCCATGAGAACCTGCTTGACAATTCATTAGAGCCAGCTTGCTTGTACTTTTTTCTTCAAATTAAAGCCCATTTACTGTAGGCTTTCTTCAGTACTAAATGATGAAATGGTGTCATGATTTAGGAGTCATACAGCCTATGTTCTGGCCAATGTTCCAGCAAATGTCCTACACATGCTCCTCACAGCATGCCCTTTCATTTTAATTTATGCCTTGGGGCACAGTAGAAAGAGCAGGAGATACTCCATATTGACAATATGCAATAAGCCTTTGTATAAAATGTACTTAGACATAGCAAATGACTCTCCAGATGTTATATGTCTGTGTCTTTCTATTCCAGCACCATTTTCAACCAAAATAGGACAATCATTTGATCTAGTATGTATGTACAACCACATAACGGAAAGCTTAATACCAAATGCATCTTCAAAAGAGTCTGCATTTTTGTATACATTTGAAAGTCACTGATAGTATCAAACAATAAAAAGGAAGTTTTTTTTTTAGATGTTAAGGTTCCTGTAAACCCAACAAAAATGTTAAATATTGCAGCTTGCCAATCCTTAGATACTGTATGGTGGTTGAATTGTTTTTCTTTTTTAACCACTTGCCGACCAGCCGCCGCAGTTGTACTGCAGACGAATGGCACAGCTGGGCGAAACGACGTTATGTTATGTTGCTTCGCCCTTGTTGCTTTGGCCACTAGGGGCACGTGCACCCACTGCTCACCCTTGGAGCCGATGCGAGTGCCCAGCGGTCACGATCACCGCCGGGATCCTGCAATCGCTGCTGACACACGGAGAACCGGGATCTGTGTGTGTAAACACACAGTTTTCGGTTCTCTGAGGGCAGAAGAGACAGATTGTCTGTTCATACAGGGTATGAACAGTGATCTGTCATCTCCCCTACACAGTCCCCTCCCCCTCAGTTAGAACACACACTAGGGAACACAATTAACCCCTTGATTGCCCCCTAGTGTTAACCCCTTCCCTGCCAGTGACATTTTTGCAGTAATCAATTCATTTTTATAGCACTGATCACTGTATAAATGCCAATGGTCCCAAAAATGTGTCAAAATTGTCTGATGTGTCGCAGTCCCGATAAAAATCACAGATCACCGCCATTACTAGTAAAAAAAAAAACAATAATAAAAATGCCATAAAACTATTCCCATTCTGTAAATGCTATACATTTTGCACAAACCAATCAATATACACTTATTGTGATTTTTTTCTACCAAAAATATGTAGAACAATACACATTGGCCTAAATTGAGGAAAAAAATAGTTTTTTTTTATATATTTTTGGGGGATATTTATTATAGCAAAAAGTAAAAAATATTGTTTTTTTTTTTTCAAAAAAAATAAAGGCTGCTATATTGAGGCTATTTTACAGGCTGAATCATATATGTCACTTTTTATTTTGCCCTTAGTTCCACTTTAAGCTGAACTGTTGACTATCATAGGCCCCTCTGATGAAAGCACAGTATGTGAAATTATATGTATGCAATAAATACTGTAGAAGCCAACAGAATGTGTATTTTTATCTTCAATTAGTTACTCTAAGCAGCTATATGCTGTTGGTCTTAGTGTATTGCATAAAGTTCAGTGAAAAAAATACAGTATGTAGGACAGGTAGCGCACAACTCAACCTGCTAAATTAACCACCTACAGACCCAAAGATTTTCCCCCTTAATGACCAGTAGACATGTGCATTCGTTTTCGTCCAAATGCATTTTCATCCGAATTTCGGGTATTTTCGTTATTGTTTTAAGAAACGATAACGAATGTGCAGAATCCGAAAACTGAAAAATCCGACATAAACAAATGCTTTATTTTCGTTGCGACAACAGTTCAATATAGATAGGAGATTCGACATGACACTGACAATAGCGATCTGTGTCCATCGAACCTGTGGTCGAATGTGCCTAACCTTAGCTCTATTAGTCCAAGATTATTCTACATAGAGAGAAAAGATTCGACATAGAGAGAAAAGATTCAACATTATAGAGACAATAGCAAAAAAGGTTGAATGTGCCTAACCTAACTCTATTAGTCCAAGATTATTCGACATAGAGAGAAAAGATTCGACATGAAGATTCGACGAAGCAGTAGCCGTGAGTGGACATTTATGGTCAAATGCTCCGCCCATAATCTTTAGAAGAATTCTAATGTAGGTTGACTAATAATAATAATTAAAAAATATAATTATTACTAGTGTCATACAACATTAGAATTCTACTATAGCTTGTAGGCGGAACATTCGACCGGAAATGTACGATTGTGGCGTCGTACAGTTTAGCTGCTCTGTCCAAACTTCTTAAAACATTCGACAGTCACCATAAGCCTGCAATGACAGATTCGACCTTAATTATTTCAGATTTTCGGACGAATGCATTTTTTTAACGAAACGAAATAAATAAAAACAAATTTCGGGAGTAACTAAATAAATTTATTTTTTGGACGAAAACAAAATTCTGAAACAAAATATTTTAGTGTGCACATGTCTAATGACCAGGCCATTTTTTGCGATATGGCACTGCGCTGCTTTAACTGACAATTGCGACACTGTACCCAAACAAAATTTACCTCCTTTTTTCCCACAAATAGAGCTTTCTTTTGGTGGTATTTTATCACCTCTGCGGTTATTATTTTTTGTGCTATAAACAAAAAAAGAGCACCAATTTTGAAAAAAAAAAAACAACATTTTTTACTTTTTGCTATAATAAAAATTTAAAAAAAAGTCTTCATCAGTTTAGGCCAATATGTATTCTTCTACATAATTTTGGTAAAAAAGTCGCAAAAAGCGTATGTTGATTGCTTTGCGCAAAAGTTATAGCATTTAAAAAATAGGGAATAGATTTCTGGCATTTTTATTATTTATTTATTTTTTTACTAGCAATGGCGGTGATCTGCGATTTTTAGTGTGACATTTCCGCGGACAGATCGGACGCTTTTGACACTTTTTTGGGACCATTGACATTTAAACAGTGATTAGTGCTATAAAAATGCACTGATTACTGTGTAAATGTCACTGGCAGGGAAGAGGTTAACACTAGGGGCGATCAAGTGGTTAAATGTGTTCCCTGGGAGGTGTTTCTAACTGTGGGGGATGGGACTGACTGAAGGAGGAGAGAGATCGCTGTTCCTAATCACTAGGAACAGCAGATCTCTCTCTCAGAATGGGGATCTGTCTATTTACATTGAAATATCCCTGTTCTGGCTCTCTTTCCCACGATCGAGGGTGGCCAGTGGACATCGCAGCCGCCGGCCATGCGCATCGGGGCCCCCGCCATGCAGGTGCACTCCTGCTATGGCATTTAAAGGAGCCAACGTACAGCTACAGTGATTTGTGGGAAGGAGCCGACCTGCCACAGTATAATGATGGTGGCTGGTTAGCAAGTGGTTAATTTAAATGGAATAAATGCGTTTTTAAGTGCAAGTTGTGGCAAGCAGCCAATTATTCAACATCTTCTAGTCAGGCATATACTGTATAATATCAAACACAATTACCTTCTTTATTATTTTACAACTGTCTCTACCCTATTTAAAGTTAGTGCTTTAAGGGGCTTCCCTGTGCGAAAAGTCTGCTGACAGGTAATCCACATTTAGCCTTATATAATGACTCACTTGTGAATTGCTGTTTAGGAATTGTTTAACTAAAATTCTTGTCTTTTTTTTTTTTTTTTAGCTGAAAATTGCTACTGTTACAATTGTATTAATATACCATTCTAGTCAGTTTTATATATTTTTTAACATTACTTCCATACTTTTCTGTATATGCAATGAAAAAAAAACATCCAAAGAAGGCAAAAACTGTTAGTGCTTTCTAAGAAATATTGAAACTAAGACAGTCAGAAAGCACTCTTTAGTCTTTACCCTTAACCTGATCTTTAATCTAGCACAGCCTATTTACAAATCACACCTACAACCATGTAGATCAATTAACATGTGTCCCAAGACTTCATGGCTATTGAATTGTGTTATTTAGAATGAAGTGTTTTCACAACTTTACATGCCTTTAATTATATACTTGCACAATCAACATCTGTCTTGACATTTTTATAAAACCATAGTGATTGGTATTAAAGTATAACTAAAGGTAAAACTTTTTTTTTATCTTAGGATAGAGTGAAGAGGGATTAAAACCTGTCAGGTTTTTATTGCTATCTGTGCCCCTATTAGGGAGATTCACCCTCTCTATTTGTCCTGTTTATCATTATCATTGAAATCTTTGGGTTGTCCCTAGAAAAGTAATAGAGGGGACATCTTCCAATGGGGACACTAATTCTGGTGACCTGGGGGTCCCCAAGGAATTCCCTTAATTTGCAGGGATTTTCTCTCACTCCCCTGTTTTAGCTATGGGAAAGGAAGTGAAGGGCAATCTACCCAATAGGAAACAGATGGCAAAAAAATAAACTGACCAAGGTTTGGTGGAACTGCAGCAGTCCAGACGGGACAGTGACTGAATCTGGAATTGCAAGCTACCATTTAGTGATGTCTGTCACATAATGTTCTACACTCCTCCCCACAGGCGGCCATCAAAATAAATGAAACCAAATCTGAAATATTTGATCTTACTGAACACCTGCCAGGATTGCCCCCTGTCCCTACTAATATTAATACTGATTCTTGAACCATTCCTTTGCACAATAAGGGCAAACCAGAATATCAAAGGCATGCATTTTTCACACTCCAATTATAAAAGTGCAACATATAGTCTACTTTCACACTGAGGCATTAGTGGTAATGCACCACTAGATTTAGCTGTGCTTTACTGACCTTTTAGCTGCACTTTTCGGCCACTAGCGGGTGCTTTCAACTCCTGATAGCGGCCAAAGAAAGGGTTAAAATCGCTCATGTTGTGGTGCTCCTGAAGCGCTGTATACACTGCTCCCAAACCGCCCCAAAGATGCTGCTTGTGGGACTTTTTTCCCGTCCCGCAAGCGCACCACCCCAGTGTGAAAGCACTCGGGCTTTCACACCGGGGAGGCATGAGAGGCGCTTTTCAGGCATTTTACATGCGCTATTTTTAGTGCTAAAATGCCTGAAAAGCGCCTCAGTGTGAAAGAGGTCATATGGATGACTTCCTTGTTCTCATAACGAACCCAGAGATAGCACTCTTGAGCTTACTATCACTTTTAAAACAGTGCAAAGACCTATTCAACTCTTCAAAATAAAATAACACAAATTAGAAACCCTCATCATCACTGTCCCACTAGATAAGATTGGCATCCTAAAGAGAGATTTCCCATTCCACTGGGCACGATCAAGCTTCAAATACATTGACACATAGATCACATCCTATCTTCGCAAACTGTACAAAGACAACCTCTGTCCTCTCCAAAGATTTTCAAAGATCTGCCATGATGGCAAATGTACACTCTAATGTAGATTAGCAGATGTAACCGTGCTACCTCTAATTTTATATCTGATCCAAACAGTCCCCATACTGCTTCCACATTCCTACTTTGCCCATATGCACTTGCTCCTATTAAACTTTATATGGAATCTCCACACATGTGTTTCTTCTTACACTCACCAAGCTCTCAAGAGGCATAGGTCTCCCAGACCTGTTACTTCTTATGCTTCCAAGCTCTCAAGGGGCATAGATCTCTCAGACCTGTTACAAGATTATAAATCTCTCCACTTTGTGCTTGTGGTGGACTGGCCCTGCCATGCTGCTAGAAAGCAATGGGTGCAGGTCACACAAGGAAGTGCCTAAACTCCTCTTCAATGCCTCCCATGGCTTCCCTCATGTCATTCTAGAACCTTGAAAGCTCATCTGATAGTTGGAATGACACTCACTAGATAATCACCTACTTAATTTTCTCACTCCGATGGAATGGTTACAACATGGATAGCTGGACCAGGTACCAACTCTGGCAGTTCCTCTGAGCCATACCAGTGTGGAACCCACTGACTAGACATACCACCTTATTTTAGGATGAGCTTCTGGCATCCTGAGTGGCTCCTGGGGGGCCCTGGGACTCCAATACACATGTAACGGTCCCCCTTCTAATGTAGCCCTTTAACATCACTCCTTCCTTACCCTATCACTCCTAGCTATACCCCCTGCCCACTCTGCATTATCTCCTTATCCTATCCTAACCCCTTCTCTTAGAACACCTACCCTCCCTTTTCCTTGGTTTAATAGTACCCTTACTCTATCCAACTCCCTTAATGGGAGAGTTCCTATAAAATAAAAATATTAGACATTCTGTATATGACTTACGCAGTTTATGGCAGACAACTGGAGACATTTTACTTTGCTCTTTGGAAATATAATACCATATATAACATTTTACAGTATATGTAAGTGATCCACCTTCATCTCACCGCAAATTGAAACTTATTTCTTACTGTTGACAGCAATGTAAGGAGGAGTAGCATTATTACCCTAGGACAGGAAGTTTCTTAGGACTACAGTACATTTCCCCTCTCCTCATCTCCATAACGGGGGGGGGGTCCTGCAGTTCACAGACGTAACTGATACTGCTTGAGATCACACTGCAGAGCATATAGGACACAAAATGGATTTTGTGCAAGATCAATATGTATTTTTAAACATAGCATTTTTATGTTTTGTGATCATAAGATAGCTCTTAGGTCCAGTCACATCTTAAAGTGGTTCTACAGGCTAAAGGTTTTTTTTTTACCTTAATGCATTGCATTAAGGTAAAAATCCTTCTGTGTTCAGCTCCCCCCACACAACCCCCTTTATAAATACTTCAGCCCAAACTCAATCCAGCACTGTGCCTGAGAGCTCTGTTCTCTCTCTCTCTCTTCCTCACTCTCCTTACTGGACATGGAAGCAGCAGCGAGATCCATTCGCTTCCACACAGAGACCAGCTTAGGTTTGAACCTGCACGAGTGCCCCCATAGCAAGCCGCTTGCTCTAGGGGCAAGTGTAAGGGGGAGGAGCCAGGAGTACTGGTGGGGATCCCAGAAGAGAAGGATTGGGTCTGCTCTGTGCAAAACCATTGCACAGAGCATGTAAGTATGGCATGTCTGTTATTTTATATTTCCCCTTTACAATCACTTTAACAGGTAAAAGCAATTTGTCAATAGCTAAATCTAATATAAAATAGCAAGTAATTAACTTTGAAATTGCTACACATAGCATAAATAATCACAAGTGTCTTATCTTAGAATGTGCCCTGAGAGTAGCATAGCAACATCCCTGAATATTTCTATATACTGCTTATAGCAATTATCACATCAACAGACAAATACAAATTCCAGACATCTAAAAACCTTGATGTTACCTAGGTAACTTTCCAAACAACAAAACCACAGAGAAACATTTCCATGAAAGAGGATTAGTTAGAGGAGAACACATGTAGCCAATAAGAAGCAAAAACCTCTGTTAGTACACTTGTTTCTGTTATCAAGTTGTACCCCTAATTTTTAGCAACAAATACACTTTCAAGATCATTAAACTTAATTTTACGATTCAATACATATGTCAATTTAGAATTTTTATTTTATATCTTATTGATGTAATCACAAACAAAATCTTCAGGGAGTATATGGTTAGAAACAGACAGGTATTTATGCTAGCATAGTGTATTTAAAATTAAAACTGTTTCTGCTTTGGATAGAGTGAGTTTTTTTATGATTATCTGTTACCCCGTTTTGGAGATTCAATCTCACTTTATCTCCTGGTGTTACTGGGATTGAAAGTAAGAGAAAATCCTAAATTTTGAGTTGTCACCAGAACAGTAGTAAATGAGGGATAATCTTCAAATGGGGACACTTGTTTTGCTGAGAATGGTTTAAGAGAGAGTTTTTCTCAAGATTTCCACACACTTCCTGTTGTGTCTACAGAACTGGAAATGAAGGGAAATCTCCCCAATGAGACAAAGTTAGCAAAAGAAACAATAATAATAATAATAATAATAATAATAATAATAAAATAATAATAATAAAAAAAACCCTGACGGCAATTTGTTTTAAAAATCTTTCACTTCAGTTATATTTTAAAGCATTCACCATTAGAGATGAGATGAACACCCCCTGTTTGGTTTACAGCAGATCCTCCGAACAGGGGAAAGGTTCTAACAGGAATGGAGAACCCCATTGAAGTCTATGGGAGCTGAATAGGAAAAGAAAGTGCCCATTTTGAAGGCTTATATGCAAGTAATTGGCCATAAAAGGGGTATGAGGGTCTTAGTACTGCCCTGGGGGACATGTATAAATGCAACCCGTCACGTAACCCCGCCCCTTCTGACATCACGGGGAATGCCACAGGGAAGTCTCGTCAAGTCCCGTCGGAATGCAAGGGCTATTTCCCTTGCATTCCGGAAAGAAAGAAGCAGCCTTAGGGGGATCTATAGTATTTGGGGCAATGCCGCCCTGAATCGAATAATTCCTGCTTTTTCTGGCAGAGAGGGACCCAAAATTTTATCACTGAGAAGAACCTTCCAGTGTTTGTTAAAGATCTTTTTAATTCTGTTGTGCTGGGTAGAAAAAGAAGTAAAAAAAGACTATTTAAATTTGTCATCCCTACTGGTTTTGGCTTTCATTTCCAGAAGGGAGGATCGGTCAACTAAGGAGACTGCATCAATGTCAGCATCTAGGTTGGAAGGTCTATAGCCCTTCTCCACAAATCGTTGTCGAAGAATGTTGGATTGGTGTAAAAAATCGCTGCCATTGGTGCAATTGCACCTAAGGCAGAGGAACTGTCGGGGGGGACAGACTGAACCCATCGACGGCGGTGACAGCTGTCCACCGGGATATACCTGTTCCTGTCGGTGGACTTAAAAAAAGTTTTAAATTCTAGACGGCTGTTAATGGCTGTAATTTCCAAATCCAAAAAATGTAACCTAGCCTCCTTGGATGCCTTCTTGGCTATTCTAAATAGAAATTATCGAGGCATTACCTTGAATTTTGAAGCCAGTTCAACTAAAATACATTTTTTGGATTTGGAAATTACAGCCATATATACAATTTCTGTTCTTTTTGTCACTGTCAGCCCATCATTCTTTGGGTCAACAGTTGCTGAGAGGGTGGTATGCCCACATCATGCCCTTGATCTACTTTCCAGCATATATTTTAGTTGTTTTTCATCTATTTGCTATATGCATTTATGGTTTTACACATCCTGATTTGTTTTCAGCCCCCTTCTCTGATTAGATTTATTCTATTTTGAATTGTTCATATTACCATGTGACCTTCCAGTATGGACACGTGACACACACTTTAATGTTGTGGCGATGACCCGTCCCTGGTGAAGGGACGTGGGATTGCAGTACGCATGTTGTAGTTATCACGTGACCTGTTATTGATGCCGTGCCATGTGACCAAATGATGAGGCCGTGACGCTACTCTGTCGTGTGGCCCGATGACAAGGCCGTGACGTTGCTCTGTCGTACGGCGGAGAGGCGTAGGTACGTTTGACGCTTGCTGATGGCGTCACATGACTATACCAATGATGATTCGATGGTGTGACCGCGATCTCATTGGCTGAATGAAGACGGCCATTGGTGACCCCCTCAGCGGGAATCCGGCGATGTCCGGTTCTGCATATGTGGAACATGGAATTCAGTTGATTCACTTCGTCCCGATCCTACCACCTATACGAAGATTAGTATGCCTATAAATCTTCCCTCTAATGGAAGATCATGTGGGTGTATGCATTGCAGATGATATATATTCCAGGTGAGATAATGAACAAACGTACAGAGGCACAGTTTCTTCCAGTGCACCCAATTCTATGTGGGCACACATAAAAGGGAAAAAAAAAAATCTCAGTTTCATTTATGTTTTATTTACATGAAGGTAAAATCTGATAGACATCCTTTTAAATATTAGAAACATTTGGTTTTCATGTTTACATTGTTCTGAATGAGATAGAGGTTTGGAGGGCATACCCTTTGAACCTCCTTCCGGTCCCTCCCCTTCCTTGGCCGGTCCTAATTTATAGAAGTTATTTATTCAGTGGCAATGTGAGGTGACAGATATATGCCCCTGTTGAAGACCTTTAGTGTCTAAACGCGTCTGACCGAGCATTTACTGCACCCCATATTGCCTTTTATTTATTTTTATGATTTTGTGATCACTTTTATTGATGTCATTTTTGATATATCCCAATAAATTTATTGGTTTGACCTGCACCATTTGAAGCCCTCCCTCTTTTTCCCATGTTTGTTTGTTGGAGCCCACAAAGAGTTGCCTGGAGGTACACCTAGCCGAATACCACAGCACCTTTGGAGTCCGCTGCTGGGAGCCCCGGATCCACCTCCTACATACAACACCTCACCCAGATCTGGTTGGATCACAAGCCCTTCTGACCCACCGTTGTATAACATGTGGGTCCACAACAGCCAGTAAGAGTACCCATCTTATTTTCCTAGAGTTACTACAGACAACTTGTTACTGATGTCCGCTGTCTTGGTACCAACTCGACAGAGAGAAGCTTACCCTGCTCACCATTCTATTTCTTTTGGACTTTATTTTTTATGATTCATTTCACTTCAAGATGCATGTATTTTTTGTGCTTTGCACATTCTTTCTATAACTACAATTGTATTTACTAGATTGGGTAATCCCAACCACGTTTCACTATATGTATTGGCATTTGCACTTTTTCACTCATGTCACTTTATGCTGTGTAGTCACATATTACTGTATTTTGGCATTTGCACTTTAGAACGCTACACTAGTTTTATCATATCTTTGTTCAACTTTGTTTGAGTGTTTAGCAGCTTCTTTGTATATTCGTTTAGTGCAGTGTTTCCCCCCCATTGCACCCAGCCATACCAGATCCTTATCCGGGCATGCAGCCTGGCAGGTCAGGAAAGGGGGGAGGGACAAGCGAGTGCCCCCCCCCCAAATCATACCAGGCCACATGCCCTCAACATGGGGGAGTGGATGATTTGGGGTGGGGGGGCTCCAAAGCACCTTGTTCCCATGTTGATGGGACAAGGGCCTCATCTCCACAACCATGGTAGGTGGTTGTGGGGGTCTGCGGATGGGGAGTTTATCAAAATCTGGAAGCCCTCTTTAACAAGGAGGCCCCCAGATCTCGGCCTCCCCCTATGTGAATGAGTATCGGGTACATAGTACCCCTACCCAGTCACCAAAAAAGTGTCAAAAAGTAATAGAAACACACACACAGTTTGTGACAATTCCTTTATTAAGAAATTTTTAAAAATAGTGTCCCCCAATGTAAATCCATCATCATTCATGCCGTCCGCTTCACCCATAATAAAAAAAACGCTTTTGCTGAAATGAAGACTGGCTGCCTACTGAAGGCTGCGCTGTTTGACATTTCTTTTATAGGTAAAGGGCAGGGCGACCTGGCTACATCACCTGGTGGCACCTCCCCCTTGTGACAGTGCCGACCCAGCATTATTTGTGAATTTTTCAGGGGCGCCGTGATTGACAGTGGATTTACATTGAGGGACACTATTTCTTTATTTTTTAACCACTTCAGCTCCGGAAGGTTTACCCCTCTTCATGACCAGGCCATTTTTTGCTATATGGCACTGCATTACATTAACTGACAACTGCGTGGTCGTGCGACGCTGTACACAAATAAAATTGACCTTTTTTTCCACACAAATAGAACTTTCTTTTGGTGGTATTTGATCACCTCTGCGGTTTTAATTTTTGCATTATAAACAAAAAAAGACCAACAATTTTGAAAAAAAAAACTATATTTTTTTACTTTCTGCTAAAAAAAATTCAGAATAAAAAAAATTAAAAAATCTAATTTCTTCATCAATTAAAGGCCAATATTTATTCTGCTACATGTTTTTGGTAATAAGCGCACATTGATTGGTTTGTGCAAAGGTTATAGCATCTACAAACTACGGGATATTTTTATGGAATTTCTATTTATTTATTTATTTTTAATAGTAATGGCAGTGATGAGCGACTTATAGCGAGATTGCAGCATTGCGGTGGACAAATCAAACACTAAGTGACACTTTTGATACTTTTTTGGGGACCGGTGACACCAATACAGTGATTAGTGATAAAAAATATGCACTGTCACTGTACTAATGACACTGGCAAGGAAAGGTGTTAACATCAGGGGCGATCAAAGGATTAAATGTGTTCCTAGGGAGTGCTTTGTAACTGTGTGTGGGGTGCTTTAACTGTAGGAAGACAGAGATCAGTGTTCCTGCTTAGCAGAAACAAAGGATCTCTGTCTTCCCTACAAACAGAATGGCGATCTGCCTTGTTTACATAGGCAGACCACAATTCTGCCTCTGTTGGGAATGATCAGCGGGTCCTGGCGGATATCGGTTTGGCTCCCGCTGTGTCCACTCACAGTGGGAGCGGGTCGCTGACGGAGCGCATGCGTGCCACAGACCGGATAGTGCAAAATCACATACCTGTATGTGATTTTGCACAGAGGAGCCGCTGCCCGTACATGTACGTGGGGCAGTCGGCAAGAGGTTAATAAAGTCAAAAACTGTGTTTTTATTACTTTTTAACACTTTTTTGGTGAATGGGTAGGGGTATGGGTTCCAGATTCTGATAAGCCCCCTGCCCAGAGACCCCCACAACCACCGGCCCCAGTTGTGGTGAGGAGGTCCTTGACCCCTTCAACATGCACTTACCCCCCCCATGTTGAGAGCATTTGGCCTGGTATGGTTCAGAAGGGGAGGGGGGTGCTCACTCCCCTTACCCCTTTCCTGACCTACCAGGCTCCATGCCCGGATAAGGGTCTGGTATGGATTTTGGGAGGACCCCACTTTTTTTTTTTACATTTTTTCTTTAACCAGCAAATTTTTTTTATTCAGCTGTCAGTGGGGAAACCTATTGACAGCTGAATAAAAAAGCTGATGACTCATCAGTTGTTAAGGACGCCACAGCCAGTGTTCTATCGAGAAATGCCTCCCATCAAAAATGGACCCGATGGGTGTGCGCATGCACACTACCAAATGTCACTCCAGCTGATATGTTGATAAATGGTGTGACATAAACAGCGCATGCCCAGATCGTCGGAGGCATTATCCGACGCTATGCAAACAGCGGGAAATGTAGTTGTCAGAATGAGCCTTGCTGTTGCGGGGCGGGTTGTGGGTGTGTTTAAGGGTGGGTTTTGTATGTGTTGCAACCCGCCCTTACACACAGGCAAAACCCACCGTTCAACACACCAAACCTATCCTGCAACACAGACAAAACACACCCTTCAGGACATGGAAAACTCGCCATACAACAGCAAGGCACAATCTGACAAGTACGATCTTCCTCCACTGTTTGCATAGCTTTGAATAGTGCCCGTCGAATACTGTCTCCCGTCAAAAAATGCCTCTGACAATCTGCGTATGCACTGTGGTTATGTCATGCCAGCTGATCAACATATCAGCTGGAGTGACGTTTGGAATTTTTCGATGGGAGGCATTTCTCGATAGAACACCGGTTTCCCAACTCCACTCTTTAACAACCCTATACTGCACCCTGATTGGGCAAAGCTTTGCCCAATCAGGGCACAAAATGCACTGCAGCACACAGTGCATTGCAGTGCCTTTGGTGGGATGAACACCTGCCGAACACCCTGCAAATTCAGGTTTTGAATGAACGGGCTGAACAGCCAATGTTCAGCCCAAACTCATGCTTGGGCCGAACCATTCGCCCAACACTAATCACCACTTTATCTCCAGAGCAAAATCTGGTGCATCTGTGCATGGTAGCCAATCTTCTAACTTCAGCGTGTTCAAGTAAATAAGCTTTGACAAAAAAAATGGAAGCTGATTGGTTTCTATGGAGAGCTGCACCAGATTTTGCGCTCTCCAGTTATAATAAATCAATCCCTATGTTTCACATTGTTGAAAATCATAAACAAATCTTTAGGTGCCAATATGTGTCCTAATAGCATGTTATAGCTGAGGCTTTATCAGCCTGCTGCTATTTAACTGTTGTATAATTAACCTTACACAAAGGCTTACACTCTTATGAAATTTTATTTTTAAAAGATAAGACATCAGATAATATGAGTTGAAACGTATGTACCTGTGAATCTATTTGCAGACCCAGTGAATTTATGCAGTTGTTAGACACCTCTAAAGCAACCATCTGGCAATGATGTACTTTCTGGCCTCTGAACTTTGTTAAGTGACTTAGAATGAACATTTATGAAGATTTTCTTATGTGTTAGCTCATCGCTATAAAACGGCAAGGTTCCCAGCAGCCATATTTGAAATGTGCATAGGGACAGATTAGTGTAGAGCAAGTAGGCACTAATGTCTGTTTTGTTTTTGCTGGCTGCAAATATTTTTTTTTTTACAGCCTCTCTAAGTCCACATGCATTTCACTGCTAAGTGACTGCATAAGAATTTTTTTACAGTCATATTCCTTAACAGTTGTTGGCTGCCATTTAGTAAAGGCTCTTTTTGAAAAAGCAGAGTAATATTCCTGGGCAATGTACACCAGCACAGAAGTGTTATTTTTTTATTTGGGAAGACACATGACTGGGTCATTTTTGAGCAGAAGATTGTGGGAGACAGAACACTGTCACCCAATAATACAAAGTGCACAGACAAGGAAGTTTGCATCAAAATTACCAAATGTTAAAGCTGATTTGATATTTCAATGGTTACTATGCTTGAGTTCTTTGAATTGCAGTGCTTGGGAGTATATTCATAGGTGCCCTACCTGTAAACTCCAAAAATCTTTTTTATCTGTGCACAACAACTAATTGATAGATAGCTCTTCAATTTCCAACACCTAAACAACTTTTTTCTATTAAATAGTTTTTTGTTTTTTTTTCATTAGAGTCTAACTTTAATCTTGTGGTGATTAAAGTGCATCAGACAGCTGTTGCTGACATTATCCCAATGCAAAAACTGCACTTGGAAAACAGTAAATAACAGTGAAAAAAATTGTGTAGTACAAACAAAAAGTGAGAAGCAGTGGCTATGTTGCGAGATATTTTCACAGATCAAAACTAGTAAATTAAAGGAAAGTAAGCCACCCTAAAAACAAGTAATATGAAATATACAGTATATGTATTAAAACAATCGAAAAATAAAGATTATTCTAATAACCACATATATACCCTGTGAACAATGGTGAAACACCCATGCATATCAAAGTCCATGTGCCTGTACATGTGCCAGAGTTCTCAAAGAAAAAGGAGAGTTTGTGCTAAATTGAGACACATCCTCTTCATGAGTATTCAATTAGGGATTAAAAGCATAAAATCACAAATAGGGTCTGTAGATCGTGTCACCACCTTAAATAAGATGCAGGCTTACCAGATTTAGTGGACCCTCTAATTAAAGAGAGGTGGATTAGGCATTTGGCCACACACCCTGACCAATGTATACCTAGGGCTCTTCTGCAAGGTCCACTCCAGATTAAGGATATGGGTTGTAATTCTTAGTATCAATCCTTGATAAAGTCATGTGACATGTGACGCAACGCGTAGGGAGGAGCCAAGTGACATCATCCGAAGTGCCTGATTGATACTCGCAGCGCGGTGCGAGGAAGAGATCGCGGTGGGCGGCTGACTGCTCTATGCGCTGATGTGTGATACATATAAAAGTGAGTGTGTTTAGTTTGTTTTGCCAAGGAGATCAAGTTGAAAGGTTCATTGCGCAATGAATATTCTCTCTGATTACATGAATGGTATTGTACACTGGAGAATTATACCAGCGGATCATCAGAGGAAACAGTCTCATTTTTTATATAACCTTTTTGAGTGGGATCAGAACGCTAACACAGAGGTGCGGCTTTATACTAATTTTCACTAATTTTCACTATTTAATCATTTATATTGTTTACGTAGACGTTTAATTTAAGAAATTATTTTTTGGAATTTAGTTTTTTTGGAATATTACATTCAATTGGGAGATTTAGTGTTTCACATAAACACATAAATATTTGAATCACTATATAATTATCACTTAACATCAGAATCATCACATTATCCAATTAGCGCTTTAGTTTATTATTGTTAAATATCCAGGTATGGCCGTAATCCACATAAAAGAAGAAGCTACTGAACTTTCAGTACGAAATCTTCAGATTGCAACAGATTCTTTAATAATAACACGATTGACTGGATGTTTGAGTCATTGCTATCATATCGATGCGGAGCAGCTCTCACCCGGTGCTGACACTCCAAATCTCTCCAGCTTCTCAGTGCCGATTACTAAGATAAGAGTTACAGCCTAAATCCTTAATCTGGAGTGGACCTTGCAGGAGAGCCCTAGGAATACCTTGGCTAGGGTGTTTGGCCAAAATGCCTAATCGACCTCTCTTTAATTGGAGAGTCCGATAAATCTGGTAATCCTGCATCTTATTTAAGGTGGTGGTGGTGGCACTATCTGGAGACCCTATTGGTGATTTTATGCTTTCTATTCCCATTTGAATACTCATGAAGAGGATTTGTCTCAATTTAGCACGACCCCTCCTTTTTTTTGAGAACACTATCAGCATATTGGTGTACTGGCACATGGACTTTGATACACATGGGTGTTACACCATTGTTCGCAGGCTATATATGTGGCTATTAGAATAATCTTTATTTTTTGATGTTTTTTGATGTTTTAATATATGTATATTTCATATCACTTGTTTTTAGTGCAGCTTACTTTCCTTTGATTTATTAACTGTTGCTGATAGCCTGTTCAAGAGCTTCATGCACCTAAATCACCCTATATTACATCACTTACATTCACCACACCCCTTCTCCCCATAGATAAAATATAAAATAAAGGCATACACCGGTTAGGCCTATTGTCCCTGATTAAAACTGTCTTGGTGCTGGTCAACTTTATGCTGCCATATTCTTTGTGAAATATTAATGTCTGTAACTTTAATTTAGAAATTCTTTAATAAGGATGAGTCAAACTGCCCTGTGTTCCATTTAAGCAGGGTTTGGCAAATTTCAAAGGAGTTCAAGTGCTAACCCCAAACCCTAATGAAATCAATAGGAATCAATTTTGTCAAATTAAAAATGCCAATTTTCTGGGCTAGTAGGAGAGGAAAGGAATAAATTGCGCAAAGAATTGCACCCACGATCATGAAGTTATGGGTGCAATGTCAGAATGCTGCATGATCTCCCTCCAGCTTTTTGCTCATACCTCTTGATGGGCTCTCAGTTATAAAGCTGGAGGAAGAGTGAATGGACTGAGAGTGTGCTGATCCAATTCTTTTGAGAACTACAAGCCCATGGTGCATGAAAAATGCGACTGTTTGGGCAGAGCCTTGCACAATCATGCTGATTTTAGTTGTGACAGCAGCTGTGGGAAAGAGGAACTCCTGCTCGCTGTCACAGTAGGAAGAGGCTCGGGTGTGAGTGAGGGCAGGAACTGGAACATGTTGCATGTTACAAAGTTGAACTTATCCTTTAAAATTGCAGGCAAATTATATCTTAGAGGGATCTGTGTACTGTGTTTTTTTTTTTTTTTAAGAACCCCTTAGTGAAATGTAAATGTTTTATTGGTTTCACTTTTGCTGTTGCACATACTAAAGCAATAATGATAAAACTATTTGCGTAGATACCCCATTATTTAAAAAATAAAAATCCCCCAAAATGTCCCTTATTGTAGATTCATTATCAGTCATGATGCCCCCCACCCCCCAATAAAAGCCTGATAATCCAGCACACATGACCAATCCCAAGAGTAACACTAGCCAAATGGCAACTTCTTGAGCTGTCATCAGTTATATAAGGGGAAGGGGAAGTAATAGTGGCCATATTTAGACAGTGATGTAATTGCTACACATGACCCTTTGCTTAAGCGGCAGGGATTCCCAGTGACATATGTGGCATTTAGGGAAGTGCCCGTGGCTTTCTTGAGAAATAAAGACAGTGGGAAGCTGTCATATATAGAAACAGTAGAAATACCACTTCTATATATGCTGCTCAAAAAAATTAGAAAACCACTTTTTAATCAGAGTATAGCATCAAGTCAATTAAACTCCTGGGATATTGATCTGATCAATTAAGTAGCAGAGGGGGTCAGTTTCAGCTGCTTTGTTAATCAAATTAACAACAGGTGCACTAGATGGGCAACAATGAGACAACCCCCCAAAACAGGAATGGTTTTACAGGTGGAGGCCACTGACATTTTTTTCCCCCTACTCATCATTTTCGACTGTTTTTACTAGTTGTGCATCTGGCTAGGATCAGTGTCACAACTGGTAGCATGAGGCAACACCTGGACCCTATAGAGGTTTCACAGGCAGTTCCACTCCTCCAGAATGGCACATCAATATGTGCCATTGCCAGAAGGTTTGCTGTGTCTCCCAGCACAGTCTCAAGAGCATGGAGGAGATTCCAGGAGACAGGTAGTTACTCTAAGGGAGCTGGACAGGGCCATAGAAGGTCCTTAACCCATCAACAGGACCGGTATCTGCTCCTTTGTGCAAGGAGGAACAGGATGAGCATTGCCAGAGCCCTACAAAATGACCCCCAGCAGGCCACAGGTGTGAATGTCTCTGACCAGAAAATTAGAAACAGACTTCATGAGGGTGACCTGAGGGCCTGACGCCCTCTAATGGACCCTGTACTCACTGCCCGGCACTGTGGAGCTCAATTGGTGTCAGGGCTGGGCTCAGCCATTCCTTCTCTGAGCTGGCTGCTCAGCTGTCGGCTGATTGCCAGCTCCTATCTCTCCACAGTTAGCTGTTGATGATATCCTGCTCGTCAGTCCTGCCTACTTAAGCCGTCAAGCCCAGAGGATATCTGCCTTTGCCTTAGTCAACATCACAGAAACATGCTCCTGTTTTCCTGTTAAACGACTTGTTTGGCTGACATCCCTTCTGGCTCCAGATCCTGCTTGCTATTTTACTACGCTCATCTCCGGCTCCCTGACACTTGGCTTTTCTGACTATCTGTTCCAGTTCCTGAACTCTGGCTATGTTTTGACTACGTTTGTTCTATTTACTTTTATTATTAAACAAGTGTGATTTAACTGTACTTATGTCACGGTCTGATTTCATGGTTTCTGACAGTAGGCAAAGGCCATGAATTCAGAAGATACAGTCAATCCACTTGTTGGTAATATTTTTTCCAGATTGGATGAGCAAGATCACTACATTGGTCAGTTTGCCATGGCATTACAAACGCTCCTGAGTCGCATGGCTTGCCTGCAATCTCCCACTGTGTCTGCTCAGGTACAACCTGTGTTGCAGGCCGTTCCTGCTGCTGCGCCAGTCTCTGTGCAGGCACCCGCCTCGAGTATTACCTCTATAATAGGTATGTCTGGTACTGGTCCACTTCCCAGCGATTTGGGGGCGATCCAGTCCAATGCAGAGGGTTTCTCAACCAGGTTGAGATATACTTTGAGATGCTGCCCCAGGCTTTTTCCCACGGACAGACGCAAAGTAGATTTCATTAATATCTTTGCTTACTGAGAGAGCCTTGGCCTGGGCAAACCCTCTATAGGAGATGCAAAAACCTGTTGTCTTGAGTTACCCTGAGTTTGTGGCCTCCTTTAAAAGGGTATTTAACATTCCTGCATGCACCGCTTCTGCTGCAAAGTGCCTCATGTTCATCAAACAGAGTACGAGAACTATAGCCGACTACGCCATTGAATTCCGAACTCTGGCAGCAGAGGTTGCATGGAACAATGAGGCCCTCGTGGCTGCTTTTTCTCATGGTCTCTCGGATTCCATCAAGGATGAGATAGCAGCCCAAGATATACCCACTGAGCTGGAGAAGTTGATCACGTTTGCCATCCTCATTGACTTCAGATTAAGAGAAAGACTCTCTTTTAAGGAGCGCTTGCGGAAGCGTCCTGTATGTTTGCCTCTGAGCTTTGCAGTCCCACCCGTGCCTCCCTCACCTCCCATGCCTCCTGGTACCGAGTTGGTCAGTAAAGATGAACCCATGCACTTGGGCTTCACGCGTCTTTCTGCGGATGAGAGAACCTTTAGGAGGAGTGAGAGATTGTGCCTTTATTGTGGCCAGGCAGGTCACTTTTTGAATTCTTGTCCTACCCATCCAGGGAATGCCCAAACCTTGAGGTCCTGTCACGGACAGACCTTTGGTGGTGTTGTTTCGTCCCCAGCTATCCAGAAGGATAAGCCCCTGGTTTCGGTCACCTTTTCTCGGGCTGAGTCGTCCGTCGTGATACAGGCTCTAATCGACTCTGGGGCTGCAGGTCTCAACGTCTCAACGTCCTACCCTTGAGAGCGCTTTGCATCCTTGTGGCTACTTTTCCAAGAAATTGTCACCTGCGGAGTGCAATTACGAGATTGGTAACAGAGAGCTGTTGGCGATCATTTTAGCCCTGTAAGAATGGAGATATCTCCTCGAAGGTACCACTGTGCCGGTTCTTCACCTTGAGGCAGTCAAATAACTCTGTAATCAACGGAATCAGATAGGCATTCTTAATCGTGAAACGATTGAGACCCCTATAATCAATACAAGGTCTCAGTTCACCACTCTTCTTCTTCACGAAGAAGAAACCAGCACCAGCAGGGGATAAGGATTTGTGGATGAAACCTCGAGAAAGTGCTTCTGCAAAATACTCCTCCATGGCCTTATCCTCCAAGACTGCCCGCGAGGGGGTATGGCACCAGGTTGAAGGTCAATTGACCTTTGTCAAAAACATCTCTAAAATCGAGGTACTCCTCCGGCAGGGAGGAGAGTGAAGAGGTGCACAGGACCTTGGCTACCTTCTGGAAGCATGTCTTACTGCATTGTGGCGACCAGGAGAGAACCTCAGCATGGAGCCAATCAAAGGAGGGGTTGTGCCTCTGTAACCAATGGAAACTTAGGTGAGGAAATAACTTGGAAATGGATTATGGTGAAGAGCCTCTACGGCCATGGACAACGGAACCATCTCATGAGTCACATGGGCAGGCTGTAGGGGTCTCCCGCCAAGAGCCTCAATGGCAAGTGGAGTGTCACGCAGCTGAAGCGGAATCAAGTACTTCGATACAAAGGCAGCATCAATGAACAGGCCTAAAGCCCCAGAGTCGATTACAGCCTGTATCTCGACGGACGACTCAGCCCAAGAAAGGGTGACTGAAACCAGGGGCTTATTTTTCTGTATAACTGGGGATGAAACAACACCATGACAGGACCTCTAGGTTCGGGCGTTCCCTGGACAGGTAGAACAAGACTTCAAAAGTGACCTGCCTGGCCATAATAAAGGCACAATCTCTCCCTCCTCCTAAAGGCTCTCTCATCCGCAGAGAGACATGTGAAACCCAAGTGCAAGGGTTCATCTTCACTGACCGACTCGGTACCAGGAGGCATGGCAGGTGAGGGAGGCACAGGTGGGACTGCAAAGCTCAGAGACAAATGTATAGGAGGCTTCCACAAGCGCTCCTTAAAAGAGAGTCTTTCTCTGAGTCTGGAGCCAATGAGGATGGCAAACGTGATCAACTTCTCCAGCTCAGTGGGTATATCTCGGACTGCTATCTCATCCTTGATGTTACCGAGAGACCATGAAAAAAAGCAGCCACGAGGGCCTCATTGTTCCATGGAACCTTTGCTGCCAGAGTAGGAAATTCAATGGCGTAGTCGGCAACTGTTCTCGTACTTTGTTCGATGGACATTAAGCACTTGGTAGCAGAAGCAGGTTTAAACGAAGCCACAAAATCAGGGTAGCTCAAGACAACAGGTTTTTGCACCTCCCATAGAGGGTTTGCCCAGGTCAAGGCTCTTTCAGAAAGCAAAGATATCACGAAACCTACTTTGCTTTCTGTCAGTGGGAAACGCCTGGGGCAGCATCTCAAAGTATATCTCAACCTGGTTGAGAAACCCTCTGCATTGGACTGGATCGCCCCCAAAATTGCTGGGGAAGCAGAGCAGAACCAGACATACCTCTTATAGAGGTAATACTAAAGGTGGGTGCCTGCACAGAGACTGGAGCATAGGTTGTACCGGGGCGGTCAGAGTGGGAGATTCCAGGTAAGCTGCATGACTCAGGAGTGTTTGTAACATGGCAAACTGATCCATGCGGTGATCCGGTTCATCTAATCTGGAAAAAATATTACAAACAAGTGGATTGATTGCATCTGCTGAATTCATGGCCTTCGCCTACTGTCAGAAACCATGAAATCAGGCTGAGACAGAAGTACAGTTAAATCACACTTGTTTAATAATAAAAGTAAAAAGAACAAACGTAGTCAAAACATAGCCAGAGTTCAATAACCAGAACGAATAGTCAGCCAAGCCAGAAGTCAGGGATCAATATAGTGGAACAGCAAGCAGGATCTGGAGCCAGAAGGGATGTCAGCAAAGCAAGTCTTGAACAGGATCACAGGAGATAGTTTCTGTGATGTGACCAAGGTGAAGGCAGAGCTCCTCTGGACTGGACGGCTTAAGTAGGCAGGACTGACGAGCAGGATATCATCAACAGCTGAGTAACTGTGGAGAGATAGGAGCTGGCAATTAGCCGACAGCTGCATGGCCAGCTCAGAGAAGGAAGGGCTGAGCCCAGCCCTAACAGCTGCCTGTTCCGTGTGTGCTCAGAGTAGAACTCCACGACACCTTCCAGTGGGCCTCCTACAACCCATATCCAATGGAGAGAGGCCCTGGACCCACCTGTCTATGGATTTCATTGTGGAGTTACCCAACTCCCAGGGCAACTCAGTTATCCTTATGGTGGTTGACCGGTTCTCAAAGATGTGTCATTGTATTCCACTAAAGAAGTTGCCCACTTCTAAGGAACTGGCTTCCATTTTTGCTCAGGAGGTCTTTCACTTACATGGACTACCCAAGGTGATTGTCACGGACAGGGGTAGTCAGTTTATGTCCCGGTTCTGGAGAGCCTTTTGTGCACAGTTGGGAGTTCAGCTTGCTTTCTCCTCTGCGTATCACCCGCAGTCTAATGGGGCCGCAGAACGAGCCAATCAGTCCTTTGAGCAATTCCTACATTGCTATATTTCTGACCGTCATAACAACTGATCAGACCTATTACAATGGGCAGAGTTTGCTCACAACAGTGCCTTGAATTCTGCTTCCGGATTGTCCCCATTTATGGCGAATTATATTTCCAACCTTCCATGTTGCCTGACTCGTTTGTTCCGCAGAGTATTCCTGAGTTAGAGGAGCATCTCCGTGGTCTTCGTTCTACTTAGGCACCAGTCCAGGAGCCTTTGCAACATGCTAGTGTTAGGTACAGACTCCATGCTGACCGCAGACACCTGCCTGCGCCTTCCTACCAGGGGTACTGTCAGGGCTGGGCTCAGCCCTTCCTTCCCTGAGCTGGCCGCTCAGCTGTCGGCTAATTTCCAGCTAATATCTCTCCACAGTTACTCAGCTCTTGATGATATCCTGCTCGTCAGTCCTGCCTACTTAAGCCATCTAGCCCGGGGGATCTCTGCCTTCACCTTAGTCAACATCACAGAAACACGCTCCTGCATTCCTGTTAAAAGACTTGCATGGCTGACATCCCCAGATCCTGCTTGCTGTTTTACTATGCTCATCTCTGGCTCCCTGACATTTGGCTTGTCTGACTATCCATTCCGGTTCCTGCACTCTGACTATGTTTTGACTACATTTGTTCTATTTACTTTTATTATTAAACAAGTGTGATTTAACTGTACTTCTGTCTCGGTCTGATTTCATGGTTTCTGGAAATTGGCATTTGCCATTGAACACCAGAATTGCAGGTCCACCACTGGCACCCTGTGCCTTTCACAGATGAGAGCAGGTTCACCCTGAGCACATGTGACAGACGTGAAAGGGTCTGGCGAAGACGTGGAGAATGTTATGCTGCCTGTAAGATCGTTCAGCATGACCAGTTTGGTGGTGGGTCATAGATGGTCTCTGGAAGAATATCCATGGAGGGATGCACAGAACTTTACAGGCTAGACAATGACACCCTGACTACCATTAGGGATCAGGATGAAATGCAGTGAGTCCTGTGGTCCTCCTGGCACATGACAATGTCCGGCCTTGTGTGTTGAGAGTATGCAGCCAGTTCCTGGAGGATGAAGGAATTGATACCATTGAATGGCCCCCACGCTCGCCTGAACAAAATCCAATAGAACACCTCTGGAACATTATGTTTCGGTCCATCTGACACTGCTAGGTTGCACGTCAGTCTGTTCAGGAGCTCAGTGATGCCCTGGTCCAGATCTTGGAAAAAATACCCCAGGACACCATCCGTCATCTCATTAGGAGCATGCCCCAATGTTGTCAGGCATGGATGCAAGCATGTGGGGACCATACAAACTACTGAGTACCATTTTGAGTTGCTGCAATAAAATTTCAGCAAAATAGACTAGCCCGCTGCATCATTTTTCCCTTGATTTTTGGGGTATTTTTGAATTCAGCCCTCTGTAGGTTGATCATTTTCATTTCCATCAAACAATGTGGCATCCTTTCATTCCTAACACATTACCCAGTCCATAGCAGTATGGATATCCAGCATGGTATTTTTTTCCCCTTTAGATCTGATGTGTTTTCTAACTGTATGTTGCTTAGCTCCCACTGAACAAGGGGTCGAATGAGCAAAAGTTTGGGCATTTGATTAAAAATTCAGCTCATCCCTACTCTTTATGCCATTGCTAAAAGATACAGTAAATGAAAATACAAATACAAATTATGTAAATATGTATACAGTCTTCACAGAGCAAATTATTCAATAGTTGTCTAAACACACTTAGGCCTTACACAAGGAGCTACATAAGCAGTAGATTGTTTAATTAAAGTCAGCTGGTGCATTCTCATCAAATTCTTCAACTTTGTCAGGCAACTGTATATCATGAGTTAGTTTTGGTTTGAGTAGAGTAGCGGAGGGTAGGAAAATCCTGGGTCTGGTCCAGTGTTTGGCTTTCATCAAAGCTCAGGTTTCTGCCATTTATTTTGTTTAAACAACAGTTGGTCTCTTGTGCAGCGCTAAAAATTAATAAAAAGTCCCAATGTTTGAGGAAATACGACATCTCAATAAAAACAGTCCAATAAGTGTAGGTCCACACAAAGGAAAGAATCCGTCACCAAGAAGGAAAGGTTTACACTGACTCTTACCCCAAGTGAGTGAACTACTTAATCAAAAGTAGTCAAACATGCTTGAAAATCCTCCACTTAGATTTCACCATACACATGGGGAGATAGATTGCCTGAACACCAATAGGATCCTCCTTAGACAGACTCTAATCACATCAGGACATCATGTAAATAGGTATAAAAAAACTTCATTGCGCAGTATTACTGACAAGTATATTTATTAAGAATACTCACAAACGCAGTAAAAAGCTAATTTCAATCCAATAAAAACAATAAAAATTTCCATTCAGTGTGATGGACGGCCGTTGAGCTTGGCAATATCACGTAACCCAACTCCTCACACTGAGTTTTGTCATAACCAGACATCTTCAGGGGCGTGGCCATGTATACAAGTGTCGCTATATATATGCTGCAAAAATATGCTAAAACTGGAGCACTCAGAATCTGGTGCAGCTCTGCATGGTAGCCAATCAGCTTCTAATTTTAGCTTGTTCAATAAAGCTTTGGCAATAAAACATGGAAGCTGACTGGTTGTAGTTGCTCCAGTTTTAATAAACAACCCCCTATGAGTTAAAAGAAATGGGTGATATGCAGCCTTGAGGGTGAAGAGGAAAAAGGGTGCATTAGGAGCCCAAAAGTAAATTGCTCTTAAAGCAAAAAAGTGGAAGCTCTGTTTATCTGTCTCCCCCCCTCCGGTGACACATTTGGGTGGGCGGGTATCTGTTTTTGACAGGTACCTGTCCCCACTTTCATCAGACCTGTGGCGAGGTACATCAGAAGTTCGGCTCCCCTCCTCTTTCCCCTCTGCTGGGCCATTCAGAAACCGCAGCATGCTATGCACATGCGCAGTATGGAATCCTTACAGGCTATGGCAGTGGCAGCATCTGAGAGCCGATGGGGTGCCGACATTGCTGGATTCCAGGACAGGTAAGTGTCCTAATATTAAAAGTCAGCAGCTACAGTACGTGTAGCTGCTGACTTTAAACTTTTCCATGGGGGGGGGGCTGGAGCATCGCTTTAAGGGGAAGGAGGGAAAGAATGTATTAATAGTAATGCAGGCAAGTGACTGCTCTGCTCCTTAGAATATTAAAAAGAGAAATTGTCTGTCGGCCACTTCAATACCTCCTGTGTCATTCAACACTGGCAGGGTAACGAAAAAAATCTTAGGAAGGAAGGCAGCCTATGTCTACAGGATTCAACTCTTAACTCAAATTATGGAAGGGTGGGCAGCCTTTTTTAAATTATTTTTGTTATTAAAGGAGTACCAAGTTGCATTGCCATCCTTGACTGTTTGCTTTACCAGGGCAATGATGCCCTTACATGTAAAAAAAATATATACATTTAAATGCAAATGTAAAAAGAAAATTGTAAAACTGTAAATAATTGCATGTGTAAAGTAACTTTGTATAACAGCTCAAACCATACACAGCCTCCAGTCTATGGCATCTGATTTCACAATAAAGACTGCCTCTATAATTTCTTTAATTCCAAAATAGGATGATTTTATTGAAGGCAGACAGCCTATGGGCGTATGATTACATACTTTTTTTTGTTTTAAAATTCTTTATTCAAGATTACAGCAAACTCACAACCTTGTATAATCTTAAAAAAAATGTGTACACTGGTAACAAGTCTTGCGTTGCCAAATGTATTGTGTGTCCCTTGACACTGTTTATTGTACAACTGTTTACCCTGTTTTCCATTTTATATTAAAAAGGGGAGGGTTGAGAAAAAAAGCAGGGGATTTACATTTGTAAAAGTTTAACTAGTAGCTCACTTGTAGGAAGCAAAGGGTAAGGTGAGGGGGGAAAGGAAGAGTGTGGTGTGGGAGTGGAGAGAAAGAAAAACAGGGGGGAGCAGGAGAGCCCCATGCCAGGGCAGAGGAGAGTGCCTCTGAAAGTAAGCCGTGTCCAGTATAAAGCCTGTGCAGCCCCTGCTATGGGTGGGAAGATGGATCATGATGCAGACATCTGGAAACGCCAGTATAGGGATCAAACACCAGACCGAACACCTGCATAAAGGGACATTTCTCTGAAAACATGCTCCCAGGGTGCCTTGTGAGTTGACAGGAGTGAGAGTGGCCTGCTAATATCCTTCAGCGGTGGTGTCTGATTGTTACAGAATGTCTTTTGAACTCCCAGCCTAGCATTAAGTAACAGCAAAGGCACACAGCAAGTGACAGCTTTTTTTTATGTTTAGCACACAGTTATACCTTTGGGATGATCTTAACTGATAAGCTGTAGTTTTATTATAGTAGATATACAATATGAGGCGATACACAACTATCTTATACTGTTGTATTTTTAGTTTTTTAAATATATTTTTATAAACTGAAGGTTTATTTCATAGCTGCAGGAAGTGGTTTATAGCTAGGACACCAAGAGCCTTGGGTTATAGTCTTTTTATTTTATGTAGAACAACTGGAGCTTTGTACTGATAAGCAGTTTATAATTGGCTTCTTGGAACCTACTGGTAATGGAGGAACAATTCAAGAAAGAGAGTATGTCATCTCTGTTTCAAGTGTGAAAATGGTGCCAAGTTATCTCTTCCATTGCAGTAGAAATGATGGGATAAAGGTAGCTGAAGGAGAGAATAATAATGTATAGGTTTTAGACAGTAAATGTGTAGCATCTCTGTGCCCAAAAAGAAATGTTCATAGGGTGTCAATATGGTAGCCCTGGGGCCCAGTTTTGTGAATGCAGATAGAAAGTGCATTTGTTGCCTAATGCCGTGTACACACACCTGGACTTTTTGACCGAACTGGTCCGACGGAACGAATTTGTCGGACAATTCGATCGGGTGTGGGCTTCATGGGACCTTTTCTGTTGAAAAATCTGTTGGACTTTAGAAACAGAACATGTTTCAAAACTGTCCGACGGACTTGAGTCCGATTGCAAAATCCGTTCGTCTGTTCGTCTGTATGCTAGTCCGACAGACAAAAAAGGACGCAAGGGCAGCTATTTGCTACTGGCTATGAACTTCCTAATTCTAGTCCGGTCGTACAACATCACGTTCGAAACGATCGGACTTTGGTGTGATTGTGTGTAGGCAAGTCCATTTAGTTGGAACTCCGTTGGAACTCCGTCGAAAAGTCCTTTGGCGTTCAGTCCGACGAAAAGTCTGGTCGTGTGTACACGGCATAAGTTTCTAGTTATTTATAGGGGGTCAATAATCTTTTGTATATCAACAGGTGATTTGAGATTTGCACTGAAAATTAAATCTTTGAGTCTAAACTTGTTGTTGACAAGGTATTTATTCTGTTCTGGAGCATTGGTAGCCCACTAAAATAAATGTGCTGCCTAAATGTGAAGTAGTTTATTGCATGAGTGTAAATGCAATGCAATCAGAAAGGTGTATAGGGTTTATATATATATATATATATATATATATATATATATATATATATATATATATATATATATATATATATATATATATATATATATATATATATAATTTAAAAAATATATATATCATTGAGAATTTTACATTTGCCCAGAGCTCTTTAATTCTCCAATTCACACACACGCTACCCTGTTAATTTTCTTTTCTGCTTTAAATGTCATTTCTGTTTTTAACTCAGGAGAGTGGCTTTTTCAGAGACAATGCTATGCTTGTCTATTTATGTAAATACTCAAGAGAGCTCTATGCTAGTCCCACCCATTCACATATTTTTTGACTTGAGGCAGATGGGTTGTCTAGTCTGAAAGAGCTGTACTTTATCTGTATAACATATTCTGTTTGACCTAATTTAGCAGAAAACTCTTTATTTCCAGGAGCTTCATGTCTATTTTACATTTAGTGTCTTCTTTTTACATGTGAATAGTCTTTTCAGTTCTTCCTCTTTAGTTTTGTTCAGTCTGATACGTGTTTGTCTCCTTTATACTTCACATAATAACCCATACCACCTTGTAAACAATGGCTTTACTGATTCTACTTATTTTAATTCATACTGCCATGATTAATACTGAAACAGAAGACAAGCACATGTATTTTGTACTTCTAACCCTTTAACATTACATTTTGAAAAGAAACATATGGAAGCCTTTTGTTCATTACATTTTTTAAATAATAATTTTAATAATTTAAACATTTGGTAATACAAAAAACCTTTAAAAGTTAATGTTACAAATAATATTATAGATTGAATATAGGAAAGAAAATAATTGTAATTGCTTTTGAAATAGTGTTCCTGCTATGAGTATATATTTCAGTATTTGAATATGGTAAGACATTCAAATCATTATTTTAAGACCCATGCACCAACTCTAGCATTGATGGTATCTAGCACAGACTACCTAATTTGTCATCATGTAGGCTTGATTTAGCTAACAAGTTCATTTAAAATTAGAAAATGAGATATTTAGTGTGATATTAATTTACACAAATGTAAAAAAAAAATCCCCCTCACTTTATAATATTCTATTGGTAAACTAAAGAATTTGAGACATAAATAGTGACACAGAACTATGACCTTGAAGTAAAAATACAGAGTGATTATAAAAAAAGTAATCAATATAACATAAAACCAGGGAAATGCCAAATCTGCTTATAATACAACAGGCTGAAATTCCTTCATACTTGAAAAGACATTGTAGAGTGAGCACATCTCACGTTGTTGCTTTTCAGCCACATTATTATGCATCCATCTGGGTAAAACCTCAGGCACAATCTACAAATACAAGTCTGGTCTCCCAAGAGAAAACTGAAGAGAACAACCTATATGCAAGATCATTTTGTAAAGCCCTTACCTTATCTGTGTTTCATATTAAATTTATACACGTATACTTATACCACAAGCCTATAATGAGAACTGGAAAAAAATTTCCTACACATTAAGTTTCAGTCTTACCCATAATTCTCCTGAGATATCTTTTTATAGAGGTTCATTGTAATGAATCTCTAAACCATATCTACTAAATCCTAAATGACGACAAATTATGGTTTGAACCCAGCCAATATGTTTTTCAAATAGTCGTCAACCATCCTTTTCATTTTAAATCATTTTTTTCTTTCCTATATAAGTCATATATAGTACATCTTCCATGAGTTTATAAAAGTCTGTATTTATGACAAAGATATTTTATTGACAACAGTAATGGCTGAGATATTTTTGTTGTAGAGCTGATGAACATTTTTTGTGACATTCAGCTGGAAAGTTGATAAACATGGTTTACCGCATTTTCTTGCCTTTGTGATATCAATGAAAAGGCCTAGCATTTTCACCTGTGCCACACTTATTTGTCTGACATTAATAGGTAACTTATGAGGCATTTTTGCATTGATAGGAATTTTACATGTAGTACATGCATTTAGGTGGTGATTCACTGATGAGCACTGATGAGGCAGCACTGATGGGCACTGATGAGTTGGCACTGATGGGCACCATGAGGAGGCACTAAAATGCAGCACTGATAGGCACCAATAGGCGGCACTGATATGCAGTACTGATGGGAACTGATAGGCGGCACTGATATGCAGCACTAATGGGCACTGATAGGCGGCACTGATGGGCACTGATAGGTGGCACTGATAGGTGGCACTGATGGGCACTAATAGGTGGCACTGATGGGCACTGACAGGCAGTACTGATGGGCACTGACAGGCGGCACTGATGGGCACCAATAGATGGCACTGATGGGCGCTAATAGATGCCACTGATAGGCAGCACTGATGATGAGGTACTGACAGCCTTTACTGATGGGCACTTATTGGCATCTGTGAAGGGCACTGATTGGCACTTTGGTCACTGATTGGCACTTTGGTGGGCACTAACTGGCACTTTGGTGGGCACTGACTGGCAGCTAATGGGCAGTGATTGGCAGATGTGGTGGGCTCCTCTGATGAGGGCTGAGCTGATAATCAATGCACTGATAATCAGCGCAGACCCCCCTCTGATAGGAGAGCCGACTTACTGTCAGTGCAAACCAAGGAAAGCCGTTCACCGGCACTTCCTGGTTACACGCTGTGATCAGCTGTGATTGGTCACAGCTGATCACATGGTAAAGAGCCTCCATTAGAGGCTCTTTACCTAGATCAGAGTTGCGGTGTGTCAGAGTGCGCGCGATCACGGCTTATCCTGTTGGACATCATATGACGTCCAGTCAGGATAACGCAACCACCGCCCAGCTGTCATTCTGCTATAGACCGGGCGGGAAGTGATTAACACACAATATGGTGTGCCGAGACCTTTGACAAGTTTGGAATAAGACAGTGATATTGTAAAATATTTACAGTATGGGACTTCTTGCTTGTTGTTTATTGGAACAAGGCACAATTTAGACCTACCCTAAAGCTGGATATACATGCTTATTGTTTTCATTCAACTTGTGGGGTGAATGAGAAAATATATGATTCCCTCATCCACACAAGCAAAGTGGATGAAGGAATCATCCCTGCTGTGCTTGTGTATTCTGATAACGAGGACCTTTCCACTGTCAGAATACACTGTTCAGCACTCCAGCTGATTGGCTGCAGCTGCTGATCCAATGAAAGTTTTTCAACAGTCTCATTTTGCCAAACAAGGAGGGCCACACACAGATCACATTTTGGCCAGTACCTGCAGATTCAACTGAAATTTGATCCATGTGTAGCCACCTTTATTATAGGGAAGGATTTATCTGGAGATACACTATATTGCCAAAAGTGTTGTGACACCAGCCTTTACACGCACATGAACTTTAATGGCATCCCAGTCTTAGTCCGTAGGATTCAATATTGAGTTGACCCACCCTTTACAGCTATAACAGCTTCAACTCTTCTGGGAATGCTGCCCACAGGGTTTAGGAGTGTGTCTATGGGAATGTTTGATCATTCTTTCAGAAGCGCTATTGTGAGGTCAGGCACTGATGAGGATGAGAAGGCCTGGCTCACAGTCTCCACTCTAATGCCCCGTACACACGGTCGGACATTGATCGGACATTCCTACAACAAAATCCTAGGATTTTTTCCGACGGATGTTGGCTCAAACTTGTTTTGCGCACACACGGTGGCACAAAGTTGTCGGAATTTCCGATCGCCAAGAATGCGGTGACGTAAACCACGTACGACGAGACTAGAAAAGGCCATTTCAGAACCAAGCGCGGCACCCTTTGGGCTCCTTTTGCTAATCTCGTGTTAGTAAAAGTTCGGTGAGAGACGATTCGCTCTTTTTTAGACTCGTGGCATTCAGATCGTTTTCTGCCATTCAGTTTGTGCTTGTGGGTTTGTATCTGCTCTTCAGTGCGTGCAAGCAAGTTCCGCGTGACTTAGTCATTGTGTTCTTGTTCATTCGTTACTGTTTTTCAGGTCGCTCTTCACAGGCCTTGCTGTTCTTCAGTGTGTTCTGTTACTTCGTTCTGAGCAGCCGACCGTTTTCTAGCCATGTTGCGTATGGGTACTCCTCGTAGAGTTCGTGCTGTGCGGGGGCTTGGTGTTGGGGTCCTGACCTTGACACAAGTCCAGTCCATGAACAGGGTGGGGAGGAGTTCATGGACCAAGAATTGGTTGCTTCAGCGTGACCAGTTCTCTCATATGCCTTTGCTCCGTGAGATCCGTGAGAATAATCCTGATGATTTCAGGAACTTTCTCAGGATGACGGACCCCGTGTTTCACCATTTGTTGGCTTCGCTGACCCCTTATATTAGCAGGCAGGATACCTGCATGAGGCAAGCCATCACTCCGGAGCAGAGGCTCGTCGCTACCCTGCGGTATTTGGCGACAGGGAGAAGTCTGCAGGACTTGAAGTTCTCGACAGGCATCTCCCCCCAGGCTCTGGGTATCATTATCCCAGAGACCTGTTCTGCCATCATCCAGGTCCTGCAGAAGGAGTATATGAAGGTAAGATTTTTATCCTTTAATATCACATTTTATTGTATTTAATGTTTGCTAATATCTTGTATTTCTTTCCTCATTCCCTAATTACCATGATTGTAATATGCTGTGAATGTCCCCTTTGTCCTCATGCATGCTGGTTTTTTAGGTAATTAATTTTGTAGGTCCTTCATACAGATTGTCCTTCACTAACCTCCCCAACATGGTCTACGGGCCCTATATTCACCTCATGTATTTACTTAACAATGTATTTTATCAGCTCCATAGTAGTGCTTTACCCCAAACACCCCCTAAAATGTTTTGAAATGTAATTTGTGCTTTAAATTCAGGCAGAGTGCCTGAGGCTTTTTTTTTTGTGGTGTCCCCAAATAATTTTTAGTAACCCTCCCTCCCCAACTGCTAAGTCAGCTGATACCAATGCTCTATCTATCCTCAATCATCTATCTGCTGACTTTACCAAACCCATACACACTATACCCATCTCTTTTGTGGTGAGATTTATGGATGAATTCCCCAAAGCATGTAGTGCAAGGGCCTGCCTGTATACTTTCCAATAGTAGTGTTTAAACTTTTTAGATCCTATTATTATCTTGATAGGTAATAGCAGAATGTCCAAATGTGCTCAAATGTGTACAGTGTGTATTTATATCTTTGTATTATGACACTTCTTACCTGTCCAGTGGGCTGCCAATAGTGTAACTAAGGAGGGGCTGTTCCAAGCAATACCCTGTATTTAGGCATTCATCTCTCAATGAAGTGAAGAGGGTTACCTGTCCAAGATTTCCCCACCCCCCATAATGTTAGAAATGGCCCATGAGAGGTGGGGAGGGGGAATATGATAGGTGTACCTAATACTTAGGTGTTGTTAAATTCCCCTTAATAAATGCTATCTGGAGGTTGCCCCAAAATGTTTGTGCCTAATCTGCTTGCCATGTTTCTGAGCAAAAATATTAATATTTATTTTTTTTCCTCAACAGTTTCCTTCCATGCCACAGGAATGGCAGACTGTGGCCTCCCACTTTGCCCAACGGTGGGACTTTCCTAACTGCGGAGGGGCAACTGATGGGAAACACCTCCACATCATCCCACCACCCAACTCGGGGTCGTACTATTTCAACTATAAGGGGTTCAATAGTATTGTGATGTTGGCGGTGGTGTCGGCTAATTACGATTTCTTGTATGGCCGGATGTCCGATGGTGGAGTCATCGCCCAGACGGAGTTCTACAGGCCTCTCCAGAATGGCAGCTTGGATTTGCCAGCTCCAGAGGACAATGTGGAAGGACTCCCATTTGTGTTCGTTGCTGATGAAGCGTTTGCGCTGGCGGACCATCTTATGCTGCCATTCCAGATGAGGACCCTCACCCCGGAACAGAGGGTTTTTAATTACCGGCTGGCCAGAGCCTGAAGAGTGGTGGAGAACACATTTGGAATCCTGGCCAGCCGGTTCCGCCTATTTCTGACACCTATCCATATGGCGGAGTATAAACGTAATCATATAATCATGGCGTGCTGTATTCTCCATAACTTTTTACGGAAACATTCGGCCAACTATGCTGGCTCAGTTGAGCCTGAGGCTTGAGTGATCCCTGAAACAACACTGACGGCGCTTGAAAGCGGCCGTCCTGGCTTGCCCTCCCTGAGTGCCCGTGATGTCCGGTTACGATACCTGGAGTTCTTTGCGGGTAGGGGGGCCATCAATATGCCTGCAAATTTGTGAAGCCTTTTTCAAATAAAAAAGCAAAAAAAAGAAATTCTTTGTGGACATTTACTGCTTGTGTTTGTTTTAGCTGAGCCTGACAGCAATGTGGGGAGTCCTGTAAATTGCGTGATTGTGTAACCTTATACAAAGCACTGTTGGCTGTTATATACTAAAGGCGTATACACTTTTTATACTACAAGTGTTCTTGAAACTGCAATGAAAATGCTCTTGTAGTGCAAAGAGGATTTGCCCTTAGGAAATAACCACCATTTTCTACGAAAACAGCAATTACATCACCACAAAATTGTTGTAGCGTTGAGACAATAATCCACACATTCTTGATTAACAAACTTTTTAATACCTGCACAATCACATGTGCATTTAGAAATGGTTTTTAGAACAAACCAACATGTTTGTTGTATAACAATTTTTGGGGTGGCATTATCAAAAATAGAAATGTCCATTTGCGATAAAACAGGCCTGTGTAAAACCAACAAGAAAGACAAAAAACTTGAACTTACAAAGTTCACATATGGTAAAACCTGAAGGCAATATCAGACATGAGTATTTAGGAACTGTGTTTGATATTGCGTTCAGATGGGGTCAAATCACCCCTTGAAAAGCCAAATTTGGAAGATGCACACCAATTTACGAATGTCAACATGTGCTAGCTGCCATCACGGGGGATCAAGGGACATGTTTTGGGGGAGCAAGCCCTTCCTCACCGCTACTTTATTATTGAGGAAGGGGTTGCACCCCCAAAACGCGTCCATTGATCTCCCGTGATGGCAGATAGCACATGTTGGCACACTGTGTGCATCCTCCAAATTTGGCTTTTCGAAACATTTCAAAAATATTTAAAACATTGTACCAAACAAAAGTGATTTTGTGGGGTATTAAATTCGCCCCAAAACATCAATGATGTAATTATTTTTTTTAATCACATCATTGATTTTTGTCTTGATGTTCTCCAATTCTAAATTACACCCCATGATCTCCCCGATCAGGATCTGGGCACTTTCTGATGTGAAATGATCTCGATCCCTAACATCACGATCACCTAAAAAGAGAGAAACCAAACAAAAACAGGTATCAAAAATCTGCCAGCATCCATCTCTTACCTGAGTCTGTGGTCGCAGACACTCACCTGTTGTGGTGCCAATTTCAACCACATCTTCTTCCTCCTTCTGCTCCACTTGGGTTGGGGGTATTTCACCTTCTTCCACAGGTGGGGGGTCTCTGGTCTCCTCGGATGAGGGGTGTCCTCCGAGTCTTTTCTCCCCTATGTAAAACAAAAATGGTATAATTAGCACACAGTGATTTGATGGCAGAACTATAAATAGGAAACATTGCTTGGAAGTGGGGTACAATTGTCAATTTTAGCAGAGTTCCAAGATGTCGCTTGTTTATTGTCCTTTGTCAACCTGCAATACTTTACCTGTTTAGTACAAGCTTCACAGATGGAGACCCCCTATAGTATACACTGGAGCACCTGTGTGCCCCCCCTAATAAAAATGGTGTTCTTGTGTCCCACACTAGTGCTCCAGCGTCCAGATGTGAAAACAGCTGCTCAGTGTCCTCTCCTTACACAGAATCTAGTTTGCATTTCATTCTAATAACAAACCCATCTACACAACCAAATATTTTGCATCCAAGTAGGCCCTAAAAAATGTAGGAAAATGCATATGGCCTAAACAATGGTGTTTTAGAGGGCGAAAAAAAAATGTTTGATATGAACTAATAATGGGCCCATGAACATTAAACTGTACAATTAAGAAAAGCATATGGAGCAGCACGAACGTAATAAAGACAAAAAGAATAGGAACACAGCACAACTACTTACTTTTTTGCAGCACTCTCCAGGTCTTTCGGTACTGCTCGGGCCCTCTTAATGTTAGGTCCGACCACCGCTTCCTGAGCTGATCTTTCGATCGTCGTACCCCAAAATTCCTGTGCAGACTTTTGCCCACTTTCGCCATGATCTTGGGGTTGGGGTAAGGCCCATACTTCCCGTCATAGTCGGCCTTCTTTAGGATGTCCACCATCTCCAACATCTCCCCAAAGGACATATTTGTGGCCTTAAATCGTCTCCTTCTGGATCGGGACGTGTCCGGATCCGAGCTTTCCTCCTCCTCGTTGCTATAATTAGCACGCACCTGCTCTGACTCCGCCATGTGCTCTTCACCCACTGCACCGAACGAAAAGGGGCGGGGAATAGACTAGAAAGAACGTCAGGGGCAGGCGGAGTTACACGCATGCGCAGTGTGTATAAAGCGTAACACGCGTGCGTAGTACGTACGATCTGTGAGCGGACGAAGGAGCATTGGACGCGCCGATCGTAAGAACGAAGGTAAGAGACAAACTTGTGCGTATACTGCTTCTAGATTGAGGCCTATATTGTAACAAGATTAGGAGAGTTTTGTCTGACATTAGGCTTTGTCTTGTGTTGTGTCTTGCAGTGAACATGGATATCTTATTAAAAGATAATGACTTCATGTCACTATTCATTGATATGTTAAGGGAGCTGCCATGTCTGTGGGAGATCAACAATCCACATTACAAGAACCAAACAAAGAGGAAGGCAGCACTGGATAAATTTGGGAAATTGTGAAGCAGGTGATCCCCAGGGCAGACATCACATTTTTGAAGATCTTAATTGGTGGCCTGAGGAGCACATATGTAAGGGAGCGCCAGAAAGTCCAGGATTCGCAGAGATCCGGAGCAGCAGATGACATCTATGTCCCCAGGATGTGGTACTATGACAGGCTGCATTTTCTGGCAGGCCAGACTGAACCCGGGTCATCACTCTCCAGTCTTCCTTCCACGCTTCCTTCCCCTCCAGCTGAGGCTTCTGACGCCCAACCTGGGCCTTCCAGGCAACAACATGTGGAGGAGCCCAGCTTGAGCCAGTTATAGCATTCCTCTAAATATTGCTGGTTGCCCAATCAATGATGTTAACTAGATGTTAGTTTGGAGTACTAATTTAGGATTGTGATTGATGATGCAAAAACTAAAACCATGTCCCTTTTTCATACACAGGGAAGTCTCAGCCAGGAGGTGGCCGGGCCGAGCTGCCTGCCTGATATGCCGGTCCCTCCCCAACACCTGGAAAGAGAAAGTGGCAGGAGGAGGAGTGCCCTAGAGGAGGCTGCCATATGCCTCTTTTGGAGGGCTACAGAGGCCCTGGGAGCACCACACACCATGGAGGAGGACTTTGCTGCCATCATTGCCTCAAAAATGCAGAGGATGGAGGAGGGACATCTCATGTGTGAGTCGCTCATATTGGAGGCTCTTAATAAAGGTATGAGGGGCCAAATTACATCTCAGACACACCTTTGCAAACTCACAGATGGTCCTCCTCCTCCTCCTGCAGGTTCTCCTCCTCCTTCTCCTCCTCCTCCTCCAGGTCCTCCCAGTCCTCCTCCTCCTCCAGGTCCTACTCCTCCTCCTGCCACATCTCCAACAGCACAGCCACAGCCCAGAATGAAGCGTGGAAGGAAGACCAGAAAGTGAGGACCCTGGATCCAGTCTGGTTGGCCAAAAGATGCAGCCTCTTGTGGTACCACAGCCTGGGGACACAGATGTCATCTGCTGCTTTCCGGATCTCTGGGACTTCTGGACCAGACTGCCCTCCTTTACATATGGACTCCTCAGGCCACCAATTTTGATGTTCAAGAATAGATGTCTGCCCTGGGGGTCCCAGGCTTCGCTAATTTCTCATGTTTATCTAGTGTTCCCTCCCTCTTTGTTTGGTTCTGAGCCCTTAATAAAGGAATTTTGTTTTGAATTATACTTGCCTATGTGTGTTTGACTTCAAAAAGGACAGTTGGTTTGTGAGGATTCAGGTACATTTCAAATATACAATGTGAAATTAACAAGGGACACCAACACCAAACAATCTCCTTGAGATTAAATAATAAAAGATATCAATGGTGTTGTAGTAACTTGACACACAAAACACACACAAAAATAGTCTGTAGTAAAAATAAAAATAACATTAAACAAAGATCAGCCTTGGAAAAAATACAAACATAAAATCTAAACCAAAAATGGCTTTAAATCACAAAAAAAAAGAAAAAAAAAAAAATTCTGTCAGATGTGACAAATAACAATATATTCCGGGAATCCCAAGAAAAAAACACAAAAATAAGTTTGTGAGAAGTGTGTGTGAATATGAGCAGCAAAACTACTTAATTCTTGTCACATTATAAAGAAGAAGAGAGTGCGCTGTACTATACTATAAGTAACTACTGTATATCTATATTAAAAAGGTCATGTTTATAGCACACATAGCAAAGTAATAATATTTTCTGTTGGTATATATAACAGCTCACCCTAGCAACCTGACTGACAAATAGGTGGATAGCCTCAGGTCCCACTCGCACAATTAACACTGCATATTGTCAATGCAAAATTGGATTTAAACTTAACAAATATATCTTAATGGGTGGATGGAAGTCTTTTTAAAGCAATAGCCTACAGCAAAAATGACTAAAGTTCTAGTGTGTTAATGAGCACTTAAATTGCACAGCCCCTGGACTCATGGGAAAGAGGAAAGTAAAGACAGAGGAAGGAATTGAGTGACCTCTTTTTCATAGATAGACAGAGGGAACTTAGTCCCTGTGCCTAAGTGGCAACATTAATGAATGACTGATGTACTGCAAGAGAACAATCAATCACTATGTGTAGGCCTGTTGCTTCTTAATTTAATTCAGATAACTACTTTTGTGCTTTTCCCAAAAGCTTGTACTTGGTAATGTATTTATCACATCATTTACTGTAAGCAAATACTGTAATGTAAAAAAAGTCTTTGTCATAAATGGTGCATGAAGACCATTGGTAGACACAGTAAAATAGCATACTCAAACTTAATAAGAGGACAGCACTATGCTGTACCTATTCTGAACAAAACGGTACAGCAATATGCTGTACCTTTTTGTTCAGAATAGGAAATTTTTTTTCTGAACGTGTGAACATGTCAGCATTGTTTGATAGGTAATTCCCAGTATGCCATGATTTAATTCCAGGAATAGGAAGGTCAAGTGTTTATATTCAATATAATAAAGCTGCCTTATTATATAATAATAATAATAATAATAATAATAATAATAATAATAATAATAAAAAAAAGGTTAATAATTTTAATAATTAAAGAACAAATTAAAATTACTTGTTGCATAGAAAACATTATGAATAATTACCCAAACAAACATGGCCAATATTGTGCTTGTCTGAGTGGCTGAGGTCCATATTAACCACTTCATCTCTGGAAACCCTTCATGTCCAGGTTATTTTTTGCTATTCAGTACTGATCTACTTTAACTGGTAAATGCACGGTCAGGCAACACTTTACCCAAACAAAACTTCTATATTTTTTTTTTGTCCACTCAAATAGAGCTTTCTTTTGGTGGAAACACCACTTCTTTTTTTTATTATATAAATGAAAAAAGACCGTACATTTTGGAAACAAGAATACTTTTTTACTTTCGGCATATCCAATAATTTTGTTTTCAAATTGTTACCACCAAAAGAAGGTTCCATTTGTGTGGGGAAAAAAATTATAGAAGTTTTGTTTGGGTACAGAGTTGCATGACCGCACATTTACCAGTTAGAGTAGAGCAAGGGAGGGTTATGACCCCTGTCAGATTTTTTTTCTCCATCTGTGTCCCATTGCGGAGATCTCCCTTCACTTCCTGTCCCATAGCCAAACAGGAAGTGAGAGGAAATCCCTGCAAATTAAGGGAATTCCTTGGGGACCCCTGGGTCACCAGTTCTAGTGTCCCCATTTGAAGACTTCCCCTCTATCACTTTTCTGGTGACAACCCAAAAGACTCCCCCCACCTACTCTTGTTTATATATCTCTCTTTCTTCTTTCCCTCCATCCCTTTACTTGGTCCATTTAGCTTTTATTCCTCAAATCCGTGTATCTTCTTGTGCTCTTAAATTCTATCCATCCTGTCCATATATTTACACATCTTTCTGTTTTATCTTCCCCAGCAAGATATAGCTCTTCCATATTATGTGTTATTCCTATCTTTTTAACCTAATGTTGGGCATTATGGATTTAACCATTATCTTGGAATTACGCTTTTTGCAGCATTTATCAAATGGGGTATCACTGTTTTTTTTTTATATTTTTTGATTGTTAGTTTGGTGTTGTGCAATAGGTAGGTTTTGGGATTTTTTGGCATTTCCATTCCTGATATCTCCTGAATCATTTGGATAATCTCCTGCCAAAATTTTTGTATTTTTGGGCAATCCCACCAAATATGTATCATTGTTCCTCTTAACCCACATCCCCTCCAGCATAACAATGATTTTTTTTATTGGAATTTGTTAAGTACCATCTTGATAAACATTTATAGCTAATTTCTCTCGTATTAATATCTGCCGTTGTTCCTTCCGCCAATTTTAATATTTTTCCTTTTTCTTGCTCGCTCCATTTTACGCCGAGCTCTGCTTCCCATCTTTCCAAGAAAGGTGGAACTACAGCTTCCAACATTCCACTAATAATCTTATAAATCTGGGAAGTACAGTATTTTGGCACAATCTACGAGCTAAGAATTTTTTCTAATACGGCTTCAAGCACCTCAAGTTCTAATGGCAGTAAATTTTCATTTGACCCTATTGGTTTCGGTAATGTTTCTATAAAAAATGTTAATTGTCTGTATTTCAGCTCATTTATCGATAAGGTATCCCTTTTGTGTCTTAATTCCTGTATAGTGCAAATCACCCCTTCTTTCATGATGTCTTTTTGCATTTTTCTTCTTAATCCAAACCCCAAACAGTGTTTTATTTCCTTGTGGAGAATAATTTGTTCCTGTAAGTGCTATTAACGGTGAATTATAATCCCATTTCTTTTGCCTGTGCATTAAACCCCACTCCCTAATTACCTGTGTTGTAAATGTACTTGTGTCTTTAAAAAAAAAAACAATAGTGTTGTAGTATCCAAATCATCTTATCCAACCATGTCCCACTCAACTTACTTTCAATTTTAACCCAACCATTTTCTCTAGAGTGATATGTCCAATCGATAATTTGCATCAATGGAACTGCTTTATAATATCTTTTAAAACCTGGAGCAGCTAAACCTCCACGTATTTTCTCTTTGCTTAATATTGTATTCTTGTTTTTTTATGTTGCCATATAAACCCCAGGATCATCTTTTTTTAATATATTGAAATAGCTCTGTGGAATTTGTACTGGGAGCATTTGAAACTTATAAAGTACTTTTGGTACAATCCCCATTTTTATAATGTTTATCCATCCTTCCCAGAAAAGTGGTCTCCTTGAGATTTTCCTTACTTCTTCCTTAATTTCATTTAGTAACGGGATATAATTTGTTTGATATAAGTCTTTCCAATTCGCTGTTAAATAAATCCCTAGATATTTTAATTTTTTCTGTGATTTGAATAGGATTTTCTTTAGTAAACATTGTTCTTCTTTTTTATCAATATTCAGGATTTCTGACTTTGATGGATTTATTTTAAAGTTTGATAACTCTCCATATTCTTTCAGTATTTTCATAAAGTTAGGAATGTTGTTCTTGGGTTAGAGACATAGAAGAGGATATCATCCATGCATGCTGCTACCTTATTTTATCTAAGTTGTTCCTAATAGTTGCAAGCAAAGTCTCTAATGTTAGTATAAATATAAAGGGAGATAGGGGACATCCCTATCCCTCCTGTTGCTCAAGTCAAAGGGGGAAGACAAGGTCCCATTTACCCTCACCTATGCAGATGGCTGTTTATACAACACTTTGATCCATTGGATCATTCTTGGACTAATTCCCAACTCCTCTAGTATCGCTGACATGAACCCCCCAGTCTATTCTGCCAAATGCTTTTTCAGCATCTATTGACAGAAATAGTCCTGGGGGTCCATTTTTATTTTTTTTTTTGTAGGAGCAATGCTGATTTCACTCCATTATCTCTCCCTTCCCTCCCAGGGACAAATCCAACCTGATCCATGTGTATCCATTCTGGCATTAATACCTTCAATCTATTGGCTAAGACTTTAGTACATAGCTTTATGTCCTTATTCAATAACGATATTGGTCTATACCTGGAACATTGTGCTACATCTTTATCTTTCTTTGGTATAACTGTAATATATGCCAACAATGCTCTCCTTCTCGTCCCCCTCTCTTGCTCAAATGAGTTCTAATACAAGCATAATTGGGGGACTAATAAATCTTTAAATTTCTTATAATAAATGGCTGAGAAGCCATCCAAACCTGGACTCTTTCCTGTCGCCATTCCTTTTAATGCCAATAAAATTTCTTCCTGAATTATGGGTCTTTTCAGATCTAACAGTTTTTTTTATTCTAATTTAAGTAAATTAGCTTCTTTTAGGTACCTTTGCACCTTTTTCTTTCCTTCTGTATCTTTTATTTGTTCCTTTTCTGTTCTTATTGTGTATAATGCTTTATAAAATTTTTGAAATACTTCTGCAATTTCTGATGTTGAGTGAACTAGATTCCCTGCATTATTTTTATCTTTCCTGTGTATTTTTTTGTATTTATTTTTTCCTTCAGTATTCTAGCCAGATAATTTCTGGGTTTATTTCCCCATTGATATCTTCCTTTATTTACTTTATTGAAGGTTTGTCTTATTTCCTGCTCCATTAGACTACTCAGTTCATCTTTCTTTAGCACTATCAGCTGTTGTATCTCATTTTCCTTATCCTACTTATGTTTTTGTTCTAATTCATATAGATCTTTCAACATATAATTTATTTTGTTTGTTATTTCTTTTTTTCTTTTTGTGGGACCATATGGCTATCTGGATGCCCCTAATATAAGCTTTATGAGCTTCCCATATCATGGCTTCCACTGCGTCCTGTGTTGTATTTATTATAAAGTATTTCCTTATTTCTTTCTTTATTTTTCTTTCAACCTCCAAATCCTGTATTAGTGTATCATTTAATCTCCATGTGCTTACTTTATTTTGATCCTCCCCTATTTCTATTTCTGCTGTTACGGGTGCATGGTCTAAAGTTGTTATTGCCTCTATAGATGCCTTACCTATTCCCTCCAATAATTGATGTTCTACCAATATGTAATCCAGTCTTGAGTATGTCCCATGTACGGAGGAATAGAAAGTATAGTCTCTTTCTTTAGAGTGTCGGATTCTCCATATACAGTCAGGCCCATAAATATTGGGACATTAACACAATTCTAATCTTTTTGGCTCTATACAAACCCCAATGGATTTGAAATGAAACGAACAAGATGTGCTTTAACTGCAGACTTTCAGCTTTAATTTGAGGGCATTTACATCCAAATCAGGTGAATGGTGTAGGAATTACAATGTGTGCCTCTCACTTCTTAAGGGACCAAAGTAATGGGACAATTGGCTGCTCAGCTGTTCCATGGCCAGGTGTGTGTTATTCCCTCATTATCCCATTTACAAGGAGCAGATAAAAGGTCCAGAGTTCATTTCATGTGTGCTATTTGCATTTGGAATCTGTTGCTGTCAACTCTCAATATGAGATACAAAGAGCTGTCACTATCAGTGAAGCAAGCCATCATTAGGCTGAAAAAACAAAACAAACCCATCAGAGAGATAACAAAAACATTAGGTGTGGCCAAATCAACTGTTTGGAACATCCTTAAAAAGAAAGAAAGCACCAGTGAGCTCAGCAACACCAAAAGACCCAGAAGACCACGGAAAACATCTGTGGTGGATGACCGAAGAATTCTTTCCCTGGTGAAGAAAACATTTGGCCAGATCTAGAAGACTCTCCAGGAGGTAGGTGTATGTGTGTCAAATTCAACAATCAAGAGAAGACTTCACCAGAGTGAATACAGAGGGTTTACCACAAGATGTAAACCATTGGTGAGCCTCAAAAACAGGAAGGCCAGATTAGAGTTTGCCAAAAAACATCTAAAAAAACCTTCACAGTTCTGGAACAACATCCTATGGACAGATGAGACCACGATCAACTTGCACCAGAGTGATGGGAAGAGAAGAGTATGGAGAAGAAAAGGAACTGCTCATGATCCAAAGCATACCACCTCATCAGTGAAGCATGGTGGTGGTAGTGTCATGGCGTGGGCATGTATAGCTGCCAATGGAACTGGTTCTCTTGTATTTATTGATGATGTGACTGCTGACAAAAGCAGCAGGATGAATTCTAAAGTGTTTTGGACAATATCATCTGCTCATATTCAGCAAAATGCTTCAGAACTCATTGGATGGCGCTTCACAGTGCAGATGGACAATGACCCGAAGCATACTGTAAAAGCAACCAAAGAGTTTTTTAAGGGAAAGAAGTGGAATGTTATGCAATGGCCAAGTCAATCACCTGACCTGGATCCGATTGAGCATGCATTTCACTTGCTGAAGACAAAACTGAAGGGAAAATGCCCCAAGAACAAGCAGGAACTGAAGACAGTTGCAGTAGAGGCCTGACAGAGCATCACCAGGGATGAAACCCAGCGTCTGGTGATGTCTATGCATTCCAGACTTCAGGCTGTAATTAACTGCAAAGGATTTGCAACCAAGTATTAAAAAGTAAAAGTTTGATTGTTGTTGATTGTTAATCTGTCCCATTACTTTTGGTCCCTTAAAAAGTGGGAAGTGCATATACAAACTGTTGTAATTCCTACACCGTTCATCTGATTTGGATGTAAATACCCTCAAATTAAAGTTGAAAGTCTGCAGTTAAAGCGCATCTTGTTTGTTTCATTTCAAATCCATTGTGGTTGTGTATAGAGCCAAAAAGATTAGAATTGTGTCGATATTTATGGACTTAACTGTATCTATCAGTTGATTTTGTTATAATATTTTCCTTATTAATTTCCGCTGATATTCCTCCTTTCTCCATGGGATGATGATTCAAGATCTGGATCCATAGCAAAATTGGAGTCTCCTGCCACAATTACTTTACCTCCTTTAAATTCCATCAGTTTACCTATAGTCTGCCTTAAATATAGTATTGGAGTCTTATTCGGGCAGTATATATTTGCCAACGTACATTCCATTCCATTTGATTCCCCTTTCAGAAACAGGTACCTCCCATCCGGATCCACTTTCCTTTCTCTTACATTAAATCTTATATCTTTGCCTAAACCTATTGCAAACCCTTTTGATCTGTTTGTTGTTGAGTCTCCATAATACCATGTTGGGTGTTGTCTGGCATATAGCCTAACTTTTGAATCATGTGTTATATGTTTACATTATAGGTCAACAGTTTGATTTTTGCCATATCCATTTTTTTTTCCATCCGTGTGGAGGTCGTTCTGCCATACTAAGAGACACATTATCTCAAAATAGACACTGTATAGGGAAGCAGAGATTCATATTAATTGGAGGTTTCTTCTCCCCCCTCCCTCTCCTCTGATTATCCACCGATTTATCTAACAGAGGGTTAAATATTTTATTCATTATTTCTCTCAGGTCTTCTCCCTTTGCCTCTGGCAAGGCTTGGATCCTTAAATTCTGTCTTCTATTTTGATTCTCCTGATCTTCCGCCTAATATAACATTGTTCTCTGTCCTGTTTGCAGATCCTTAACTTGTTCTTTTAATTTTGTTATTTCATAGGCTTGTTTGTCCATTTTTCCCTCTGTCTCCTCCACTCGCGTCAGCATATGTCCCAAGTCTATATGTAGTGTAGCGATTTCTGTCTTAATGCAATTTTCCAGTCTTATAAACATCTCTGTTATTTCTACATTTATTCGCATTTGGGAGTTTGCTCCTTGTTCCTCCATTTTACTTATCTCTAATTCACTTTCTGTTCCCATATCCTCTCTTGATTGAGTTCTCTCCTTGCTTCTTTCCTTGCACTTTTTTTTTTTTTGGTTGTTTTTCTGGTCCCGGGCTCTTTGCACTTCCTTCTTGTGTCATGAATTTCTTAATTGTGCTTGTATTTGCATCTACTTTTGGGGTTTTGTTTCACTTCCTTTTAATGTTCTACCTCTCATTTTGAGTTTCCTATTCATGTTTTTCTGTCTCCCCAGGTTGCTCTTTATCATAGTATGTTTTCTCAGAACACCATAAGATTGTCTAATTACAATACCATGTCCTTTACTTATCTCCCATAGAGCCGTTTTTATGTGATAATCAATGTGTAATATAGTAGGTTGATGAAAGACCTTTACACTTTACCTTGGTTTTCCCAAAATGTCATATTTCTTCCACCCTTAATATCACCATACTCTATTTAATAGTAGTATATGCCCCCAGCTAATGGCTGGTCAGGGGTGCTGGTGCCCCAGCTGTGTATATGTCCATGTAAGATGTTAACCATAAGACTTGTCACTTTGTGGTTTTGAGTAAACAATCCACCCTTGTGTGCTGATCTTTCTCATTATAAATGAGGTGACACCCACCACCTTTCACCACTGCGCTCACCTCCAGCAAAGACTTGCTGAATCAGGTCAGAACAAGCCATTCCTTATAGGGGTACATAACCAGTCTCCTCTCCACCACTCCTTCTTGTTTCCTCTGTGTCCCTTAGGTCTGACACTTCTCCAGGTCTTACACTTCTTAGGTCTGACACTTCTCCAGGATATGGCCCTTTAAATCCATGGGTATGTCTCTATATATCAACTCATACAGGATGGATGGCGCTCATGGTGTACTATTTTAACAAAAATGCCTTTTATTTAAAATATATTGCACTTACATTAACCACTTCAATACCAGGCACTTAGACACCTTCCCGCCCAGACCAATTTTCAGCTTTCAGCGCTGTCGCAATTTGAATGACATGGTCAGAACATACTATCCCTTGATTCAGCAAGTCTTTGCTGGAGGTGAGCGCAGTGGTGAAAGGTGGTGGGTGTCAACTCATTTATAATGAGAAAGATAAGCACACAAGGATGGATATAATAAATGATAGCATTACTAACATGGAGGAGCACTGTTTTTTCGAGGAAGAAGATATGGAGACTTTTTTCATATATCTGTTAGATATACAAAAAAACGATCACTTTGAATACGATAGTTGTGGGAACACTCTTAAAAATTAACATTGGTCCCAGTTCACTCTGTGGACTACAGAAAGCCTCCTAGTTATGTTACGAGATTTGTAGTTATGTTATGCTCCATAGATACAGTAAAGTAAGTATTGTCACTCTAGTACAGGAAGTGTATTACTGGTAGGATCCCCAGGTAGATATAAGAACCCATTTAAACTATTGCATTTTACTGCTTGCTTTTAGATGACTAAAATGAATGTGCCATGGTTCCCTCATATTAAAGATAGTGTATGTTCTCATCTCAGCATTCTTTTGCAGTGCATTGTAAAAATTCAACATGCCAATTTTTTTCTGCATTTTAGTATATCGGGCAGCTCATCAATGACAGTACATTAAAGCGGAGTTCCAGGCTTCTTCAGAAAAAAATAAAAGTCAGCAGCTGCAAATATTGTAGTTGCTGACTTTTAATATTAGGACTGTCCAACAGATCCATTTTTCAATCGGCTCTCGGGTGCTGCTGCTGCCATCTTGGCTAATGGAAACCGGCAGTGAAGTCGTAAGGCCTACTACACAAAGGAGGAGGGGGCCGAACTTCTGGCTGAGTTTGCCATGGCGTACTCACCCAGAAGTGGGAGCAGGTATCTGTCAAAACCAGGTACTAGCTACCCCCCCAAAGGTGCCAAATGTGGCAGCGGAGAGGAGTAGGAAGTAGACAAGTTGAGCTTCCCCGTTTGACTGGAGTTCCGCTTTAAAATGTATATAACATTGATGCATTTACAACAGTTATTAACAAGCTTGGTCGAATAGTGTTAACCTAATCCACTCCAAACTGAAAAACTGAAGCACATTGAAAGTGCATCAATGCAACTCTAAGCACATGTCAATGCACTAAAAAAATGCACATTGATGCATAACAACACATGTGCCTAATGCTACAAAAATTGCACCTGTATGGACATGCATGAATCTTAATGGGCCCTCATGGAAAAAGACCTGAAAATGAAAGCAAATACAGCTTCTATTTCTAAGGACTAGTAGGCTGTTATATAACAAATTTTGTTCTACCATTTAAATATGCTTTAAAATAAAGATATAAAGATATCATTGTGATCTCTGTGATGTCTTAGTGCACACCCACATCCGAGTTTACATAGATGGATGTTGGCATGTCCTGTTTTCCTATAGCCTTTTGTATTTACCTGCACATATTTTATCAATGATCAGTTAATAGTGTTTAAATAAAAATTGGCCTCCTTTCATGTTCTGATCAGGACATATAAAGATGTGAAAAATAAATAGAATTTTATTTTACCAAGATCTAAAGCCTATCTTTGTAGCTACTTAATATCTTGGTAAAATATACCATGTATAGATATCTATTATAAAGCTTAATTTTTAGGGGTCTTAAATTTCTTTGCTTGGTCTTTTTGTTATTCACACAGTGAAAAGGTTTTTGTCCATTTAAGCAACACTGCAATGAAACAGCGATCTTTATTTTTTTTTTTATATATACCATATTTGCATACATATGTTTTCTTGCCTTTTAGTAAATATGAAAGTCCAACATTTAAATAAACAATGCAAATGGCACCAGTGCAAAGCACACTCGATTTGCATGCAAATGCATTTTTTAGTATATAAATCTTATAACATTAAAGTCCATGGCTGTAAGCAAACTGTATAACGAAGTCCTAATCTACATGTGAAATATTTGTTTTGCATTATAGCTCTGCACAGCCCATTCATTCTAACACATAGAAACGGCCTATCTTTATATTCCTGTTGCTATTTTGATGAATGCCATGTATTTTTGTAAATGTATCCAAATGAAAACCGCCTTTCCAATCTAGGCCATTATGGCTTAACTGCCGGACAGTGCTGCAGAATTCTGCAGTGACCTGCAAAATATATAAAAAAATAACTTTTCTTTTTATCTACTGAGTAGAAACCAAAATCGAGTTCTTATGCCTACTCTTAAATTATTTCTTAACTGTCTCTCAGATCAATGAAAGACACCTACAGCACTGCGCTGTGGCATTTTACACTTTTCAGATAAGTTTTATGTTTTTATTTTTCCTGGATACTGGACACAAGAATCATTTTAAATGGAAGAATTAACAACCATATAATTTTTACTACAGATAATGGCCCAGCCTAGTGCAGCCATCTTTTAAACCAAATGTATCCCTTTGGCAAAAATTTTCCTATTAAAAAGTACAACTTGTGTTTCTTTCTGGTTTTCATCTGTTAGAAATGTAATAACCAATAATCACTGTCATGATAATTGGGTTATCCAGATCAAATCATAAAACTTTGCCTAAAGGGTCAACATGATTAGTTTGTGTTAAAAGAAAAATATATTTTAAAGACTTGTACAGATTAGAGATTGGTGCCTATCATAAAAAGTCATGCAAGGTGCCAAATATCACCACTCTCAAACTGCAGAACCCATAGTAAAGGGTAAACAAATCCTATAGTAATTGAAAGTTATTTTAATATACTTATACAAAATATTTTTAAAATTCCTATTTAATATATGGCCAAGGAATTGCAGAGTACCATGACCTATTAAGAAAAGGATAAAGGTAATAAGTCACTCCCCTGGCTTATTCAGTAAAAAAAAGTCTCTCTTTTTTCTTTTTTTCACAGCAAACAAGCAAAGTAAATACTAAATACATGTGAAAAAGAAACTAAAACTCAACTTGCTGACTGGATAGAATCAGGGGCTATTGGAGCTCCAGGCCGCTTACCTTAAGATAGGTTCATTTGCCCCCCCCCAAAAAAAAATCACAAAAAAAAATCTTTGAGGGTATGTAGAGACCCCAAATTTGGGGAGTAGATAGGTAGGCTCCTTGTGCAGCCTGTCAGAAGCTACATACAAAGTGGACAGTTTAAACACAAGCTGGCACACTCTGTTTGCAGCAGACTGACAGGATGAGTTCACAGTGCCTTTCACTTCTTGTCAGAGGCACTGAGCTCAATGGACAGCTTGCAGCCTTGGACCAATGGTAAAGTACCATTGGCCCCAGCTGTCCAATGAAAATGCTGCAGTGGAGGCTGTCCTGTGCCTGCAGTGCCATAGAAGGGGGCATGTGTCTAAAAGACACATGCTCCCTTCCAGCCCAGCCCTCTAAATTAGAAGGAAAAAAACATGGGTTTATGGGTATAATATTTACCCATAATCCCATTTTTTTCTCACACAGTTAAGAGGCAGAATAAGAATCTTCTGCTGCTGAAAAGGCACTGTTTCAATCAATCTAAATCATATATTTTTATGCTATATGTTATAACATAATAATTTATTATTTATCTATTTACTGTGAAATTACTGGTTGGAAGTTATCTTCAAGCTTCAGTAATTTGTCCATTAAGCCGCTTGCTTGAGTACAGTTTTTGTAAATATAGTAAATTACCTTTAAAACAATACATAATAATTAATTGTATATTACTTACTTATGGTAATTAACCCCTTGCCACCCAGGCCAATTCTGACACTTCTCTCCTACATGTAAAAATCATAATTTTTTACTAGGAAATTACTCAGAACCCTCAAACATTATATATATTGTTTTATCAGATACCCTAGGACATAAAACGCTGGTTGTTGCAACTTTTTATGTCACACGGTATTTGCGCAGCAATTTTTCAAATGTGGTTTTTTTTTTTAAGGAACTGTTTTATGAATAAAAAAAAAAACAAAAAACACTAAAGTAACACCAAGTACATAGATACCTAACATGTCGCGCTTTAAAATTGCGCACACATGTGGACTGGCGCCAAACTTCAGTACTTAAAAATCTCCATAGGCGACGTTTAATTTTTTTTACAGGTTACATGTTTAGAGTTACAAAGGTCTAGTGCTAGAATTATTGCTCTCGCTCTAACGATCACGGTGTATGTAACTTGTGTGTATCTGGCTCTGATACTAACCAGTGCCTCACCAGCCACTGACCTCACCGCACATCCCTGACCCAAATATTAAAAATATATTTGGACAGGGCTGTATGAATATCTTAGCTGTGATGCTTTACTTCACAGCTGCAACTTTTTTTTGGTTCTTTATCTACAGCATCTTAAACTCAGCCTGCAGAGTTTGACAGGCAGCACCACCTGTCAAACTCGCCTATTGATTTCAATGGGGCCACTCTGAAACTGCAAGCCAAACTCGCTTGCAGTAGCAGCATAGTCCAACAATGTAAAAATACCATTCAGCAATGTAAAAAAAAAAAAAAAAAAAACAAGAGGCGGCAGTAACACCTCATGAATGCCTGTCAGCTGCTGCTATACCACTAGTTGAAAAGCAATCCACCACGGATCACTTTTCAGAGGGCTGTAAGCATTACCAAAAATGTGAAAGAAACTTGAAACACGTCATCCATTCACTCACCACCAACCAGGTCACTCCCCAGCCACTTCCCATGTTAGCCACCTCCCTTCAACTTATATCACAGGTGACCATTTCCCAACCTGCAGATAACAGACCCTACTCCAAAAGATATCACTCCCAGTTACTTCCCCCACCCGCTGATTGATATCCCTTTATGACTACCTCACACCCCCCTGCTGACAGACCTCTCCCCCCAGCCTGTCCCCAAATACCCTCTCACCTGCTGACCTGTGGATGGGGGAATCACTCCTGCAGTGTTATTGTGTTCTGCCAGTGGGGAGCCTTCCCTACCCACAGAATACAATGATCAGTGTTGTTAACTATAGCGGGCAGCACCGATTGTTTTGGGAAAAACCTGACAGGCTGGTTGTACTCAAGTCGATTAATAGATTGACTTGTGTCAATCTTCATAAGAAGAGAAGCATCACATGGTGGGAGCCTCCCATGGATGCGGAGCAGCCCAAGAACGAAGCTGGGAAGAAGACACCGCGGAGGAAGATGCTGGACGAGAACACCGGAGCAAGAAGCAGAGGATCGGAGGAAGAAACTGAAGGAAGAAAGAAGGAAGAAGGAAGAAGACCCAAAGAAGATGGAAAGAAGACTTTAAATAAAGGAATTGTCTCTTGTAATTTTTAACATTTTTGACACTTTTTTTGTGAAATGGTAGGGGTACTTTTGTACCCCATTACCATTTCACACAGGGGGTGGGATCTGGGGGTCCCCCGACCACAAACCCCCACAACCACCAGCCAAGGGTTGTGGGGATGAGGCCTTTGTCCTCATCAACATGGGGACAAGGTGCTGTGGGGGGCTGCTACTCCAAAGCACCCTCCCAATGTTGAGGGCATGTGGCCTGGTATGGTTCAGGGGGGGCGCTCTCTCGTCCCCCCTCTTTTTCTGTGGCCTGCCAGGTTGCGTGCTCGGATAAGGGTCTGGTATGGATTTTCGGGGGGACCCCACGCCATTTTTAAAAAAGATTTGGGCGTGGGGTTCCCCTTAAAATCCATACCAGACCTGAAGGGTCTGGTATGGATTTTGAGGGGGACTCCCACGCCATTTTTTTTTAAATTTTGGCGCGGAGTTCTCCTTAATATCCATACCAGACCTAAAGGGCCTGGTATGGAATTTAGGGGGACCCCCACGCCAATTTTTTTTTTATTTCCCCTGTGGGGAAATCCCATGCTGTTTTTATCAATGAACTTTTATGTGTATTGTTGGACCAACAATTCATTAATAGCCGCGAGTAGTTTTAAATGACTTTTTTTTCCTTTGAAATGTTATTTTGCTGTCAGATTGTTCTAAACATGGGAAACATGCGCCCCTTTACATGCATACTATAGACACCCCCAGGTACGAAATTTAAAATTACACTTTTATTGTTTCACTTTAAGCATTATTAAAATCCCTGCTCCTGAAAAAACTGCTGTTTTTAAAACTTTTTTTGCATTGATACATGTCCCCTGAAGCAGGACCCAGGTCACCAAACACTTTTTATGACAATAACTTGTATATAAGCCTTTAAAATTAGCACTTTTGATTATTCATGTTCGAGTCCCATAGACTTTAACGGTGTTCGCGTGTTTGAACAAATTTTTTGCCTGTTCGCATGTTCTGGTGCGAACCGAACAGAGGGGTGTTCAGCTCATCCCTACCCAGTACGCATGTATGAGTACATACATACATCCTACTAATTTTGCTTTTTGGACTATTGGGTTCCACACTGAGGTACCTGTGCATTGCGCCTTTTTACTTGTCTCATATTTGTTCTGCCCATTATTAGTACTTACCGTATTTAATTTTGTGATTACTATTGTGATGTATGGAGGAACTTAGGAGATGTCAGCTACTCTAAATATACCACTGGTAAAACAAGTGTCCCTGAAAATATTTTTGAAATGTTGGCAACTATGCTCTTGAGCACTGCCCAAGGGCCACTGGGATAGTGGGGGGGGGGCCCCATGTGATATTAAAGCGGTAGTAAATTTCAATAGCATTACTACTTTTTAGAGGCCCTGAGGTAGGTTATGCCATAATGTACTAGTATGCACAGCATAATAGCACATTGAGGTACACTTACATGTCAGACTGAACCCTCAAGCTCTGCACTGTAATCAATCCAGTGGGTCCCGGGCACTTCCATCTTTACCCGGTCTTCCTTCCAGGTTCTGTGCCTTCGGTCACTTGCCTTGGCTCTCTCTCTCATCCCCCCTCTCTCTCTCATCCTCCCTCCCTTACCCCTCACCTCTCTCTCATCCCCTTTCTCTCTCTCTCTCTCATCCTCCTTCTCTCTATTTAATTTAATTTGTTATAACAAAAAATTGTTTGCATTTTTATTTTTTATTTTTTTTTCTAAAAAGCCCCACCAAAATTCTCAGCACCAGGCCCTGGATAAAAGAACAAATATTTTGTGTACATGAAATGTAATGTTTACCTGACTACAAATAAAGAAAAGTTATTTCAACCACTTTATTTTTTTTACATTAAAAAATGCATGTTGCGCTGCCCCTTTTTTAAGCATGCAGTTATGAAAAAAACACACTAAAATAATGCCCTGCAATGGATTTAAGACAGCATAACACACATTTTGTATATGGTGTCATTGTAGGTCACTACTTTAGTGTGTTTTTGTTATAATTGCATAGTTAAAAAAGGGACAACCCAACCCAACATTTTTCAGTCTTATATTGTCTTGTATTTAGATAATTTGAGTGCAAGAGTGCAACTTCCTATTTTGAGTTTGAAGTATTATATTTTATTTCTGACTTTTGCACTTATTGCAAAAATTTTTTTTTTTTTTTTTTTTAGTCCTAATTATAATAAATAAACACAATAAATATAAAACCACTATACTTATACAATAAGTACAAAAACACAACACATGCAACCTACTCTTGCTCCTATTGGGTCACAATGTCTTTTCTCCTTTTGGACTTTCTTTTACATAGCTACACTGGATGAAAGCCCTGCACTCCCTGCACTCCCTGGTTAAAATACTGGTGAAAATCACTCTTTCTGCTTCACATTCCAGCAGAAACAACTAATGCCATTAAAGAATTAAACCAAAACCTGGTAAAAAGTATTACTTTTCAATTTTGCCAAACGTAGCAACTACAATTGAATGAGTGATGCATTGTATGCCCAGAATGGACCCTTTTTTCCTGATAATAATACAGATACAGTGGAAAGAAAATGGCTAGAAATAGGTACTTCATATCAGTTGTTACTGTTTCTTATTATTCAGTAATTCATAGAATATCTCATAAAAATTGATATACTCTATTCTACTTACTCTAGAACGTGTTAAAGTGGTACCAAAGGCAAAATCGAAAATGTATACATGATGCTGTCTCTCTCACTAGCATTATCAATGAAGTTGTTGGTTTTTTGAGTCCCCCGTTAATCCTGATTTTTCAACTTCCTTTAACCACTTGCCGTCTAGCCGCTGTCATTATACAGCGGCAGGTTGGCTCTATTGTGCGAATCACTGTAGCTGTACATCAGTTCACGCGATAGACACACTGGGCACGCACACAGCGCTGGAGCCGATGCGTGTGACTGGCGGCCGTGATGTTCACCAGCCACCCGCGATCGCTCCACAGAGAGCCAGAACGGGGATCTGGCAATTTAAACAAACAGATTCTCATTCTGACAGGGGTCAGAATGAATCACTGATTCCTAGCGATCAGGAACAGCGATCTCTCTCCTCTTCCAGTCAGTAAACTCCCTCCACAGTTAGTGCATTTTTATGTCACTGGTCCCAAAAAAGTAAAAAAAATAAAATAATAAAAATGCTATATATCTATCCCCTATTTTGTAGACGGTATAACTTTTGCGCAAACCAATCAATATACACTTTTTTCCAATATAAATATGTAGAAGAATACATATTGGCCTAAACTGAGGAAGAAATTCTTTTTTTATATATTTTTTTTAGTTTATTTATTATAGCAAGAAGTAAAAAATATTGCTTTTTCTTTAAAATGTTTGCTCTTTTTTTCAAATACCACCAAAAGAAAGCTCTATTTGTGGGAAAAAAGGACATACATTTTGTTTGGGTACAACGTCACAGGACCGTGCAATTGTCAGTTAAAGCGGGGTTCCCACTTAAAAAAAAAAAATTAAAAGTCAGTAGCTACAAATACTGCAGCTGCTGACTTTTAATAATTGGACACTTACCTGTCCCAGGGTCCAGCGATGCAGGGGATCGAAGCCCCACTCACCCTCCCCTCCACTCGGTGGTGCTGGCATCCTAACTGTGGGCACCCAGCTGTGGCTTCACAGCCGGGCACCCACTGCGCATGTGCGAGCCACGCACCGTCACTGGCCACGCAATCATCTGGGACCGGTCACGTGTCCCAGATGATTGACAAGAGGGAGGGGGAGAGGCAACCCCCCTTTCTGAGCTGAGGGAAGTGACTACCCCCCCAAGTTAGGTGAGGGAGGGAGACAACTTAGTTAGGGGAAACAAACCATTTAACACTTAATTTAGTTAAGACCCTTATCCCAAAAGCTGAAAAAAAAACTTCATGTAGCTGCTTAAAATGTGTTATCTGGAGATAGGCTTTACTTTATTAGTAATTTATGTAAAGTCCATCTAAATCTACTAGTCCATATCCTTACCAGACAGTGCTGCTGTTCAAGGGTTAGTCAATTTCTCCCCCATAGAACCACCTTAAGACAGGAAGTGTGTTACGAAAATAAAAGAGAAAAGCCTAAATATGGAAATAAACATAGCCACTATATGTAATGATTGATAAGATGCAATATATTACATTTTAGTTGTTGGGTTTAATGCAACTTTAAGTATTTACTGTTGATTGTTGGGAATCAGAATGGTCCTCTGGACAAGGAGGAAGGACAAGTGGTTATATAATTTCCATTTAAATTGTACAGATGGTAGGGACATTCATAGGTAAAGTATTAAGCTCAATGTAAAATCATACAATGGATATTTACAGCAGAGGAAGTAATTTCCAGGAAACATTATCAATAGGAATGAACAGAGTGACACATTTTGCTTGAAAAAAGCTATTTTTTATTTATTAATTAGAGAGAATGGGATTTTTTAGGGTAGGGGAGTTTAAAATAGTGTATTTTAGTGCTTTATGTTTTCTTATTTTTTTGTGTATTTGATTATGTGAACTGTTTTAAATTTTTAGTTCTGTATTTTTTGTTCTGTGAGAGAATAGAGTATATAAATAAACAAGACTAATGAGGAAACCATTATTTGGCACAAGATACGGTCCAAGATAGTAAAAAGCAACCTCTGCAACCTATATAACCCTCAGGAGCCATTTAACGCTTTTAGTCCACCCCTTAAAGACCACCTTTATTTAATTTTCTCTGCACTCCAATTAATTTTTCTGAAACTTTGCAAAACTTTCATGTATTGTTAACATTTTTGGTAAATGAAGACTGTAAATATAGTGGTGAGTGAGCTAAATGTAAAATATTTAAATGGATCAATAATCCATTTCATTCATAATCCATAATCTGTTGTGCCAGATTGAAAACTAAAGAACATGCACTCACCCCAAAGAAATATCAGCTCAGTATGACACCCTGGCAACAATATATCTAGAAAACCATGTTCATTGGAGGAACAGCAAATGAAAACATGAAAACACAGCATCCCAGTGTTGAGCCCTCTTTTAATTTGCAGGATGTGGAGGTAAAAAATGACCTGGTCAATAGAGGCAAATACAGTATACAAATGTCTCCTACTCTCAGGTACCTCACAGGTGCATTTCAATTACAAGCTAAAACCTTTTTTTTTTCTATTACTGTTGGCAAATTCAGTTAACATAATCACTTAAAAATCTTACTACTTACTAAGGCTACAAAGGACTCTGGTCATTTATAAATTAATTAAAAATTTTATGATAATGTTGAATTGACAATGCATTGCACATAAAATGCAACAGAATTCGCTTGTAAAGTTATTACACTCATTCCTTTAGTCTTAAAATCTTTAGATATCAACAGAAGAAATGTGTTATGGGAATAATTTATGGACCTTTGGTGGATCATTTAAAACAATGTGTTTTTCCTTTTACTGCATCATGAATCACATTTTGTTTCTGTCCCCGGAGCAGCACAGTTGCTTGAATATTTCTAAATTCATTACTAGGTTTCAGACTCCCTGCTCAGGTTACTGGTATTACATTTAAAAAAGGAAGTTTGTCCTTTAGCTATTCTTTATGTTTATGGTAGCAATACCGTGTTGTTGGGGCCTGTTAGGTTATATCCTGTTATCTTCTACAAGGGATATAAATGGCATGTTATGCCCATATCATTTTTAAGGCACATAAGGATGGTTTCCTTCTAAACTGCAAATCAAAATGTAAAAATAATCTATACTAGTAAGGAAATTCAGATTAATTATGTGATGAAAATGCAAAGGTATAGTAAAAAAAAAAGGATGTAAAAAGCATCTAGATTGGAGAAGAGCAATCAATCTCAGTAAATTCACCATTAGTCTAGTTACCTGCAGTTGAGTGACCCACATCAATGCTATTTGCAGCCACATGTGCATTTGTTGTGACTATGCCGGACTTGCCCATAATCCCTGTGAAACAGGAAACAGTTTGTTCACCTCATCAAGAGGATTGAGTGAAAATTGCCAGGTAGTGTAACTCTTGCTAAATAGAATGTCTATTCTTAGGTAGACATCTTGGGAGTATTTTCATTTAACTGTGAAGCAGACAATCTATACTTGAGTCAGCTAACAAAATAGCATGTTTTTTAGAGAACAGTTCTAGGCTTTATTAGCACTTCACAATAGGTTTACTTCTAGTTCCTCGTTTCATCATTTAAGTTGCTATGTTTTTAGACTTGTTGCAAAATACGTGACCAGGAAATGTATAGTGGCATTTTTATGCCTTTACTGTATATGCCCTTATTTTGGCATAATTTCCTTAGAAGTGCTAACGGCCCCCTTATGTTTTATTTATTTAGTTATTTTTTAGCATGATTTGCTTTAGGGTTACCATTGCTATATTTGCATACATTTAAATAGGGTCTACATTTAAAAAGTTTTTAAAAGAAAGGATTTTGATTTTTCCCTAATCTTTTGGAAAGATTTGCCTAGAGACCTTTTCCGTCTTTGAAAAAGATTAAACCAGCGAGAAAAGAGCCATTATAACTGTGCAGAAAAATCTTTTAGTGATGTTGAGATTGGAGTAAAAAGTCATTCGCTGGGATCTTCGGTTTCAGTTTTTTTTTTTTTAGATATTAACAGGGTCTCTTTAGGCATTAATAGATGCCTAACATTAGCAATTAGTAACTAAAGCTGTTTTTAATTAAATACATTTTAAGGTTAGAATTCTTGAAAAGCTGTACATTTAAACACTATTTCTTGTACAAATTAGAGCACAGCATGTTACAACTTCTAGAGTGAAATAAAAAAAATATAAGATACTAAACTTTTTTGAGGCACCTTAAATACAAAGTTTTTGGTAGTATGTTTTTTACAGTATGTTTGGTTGCTGCTTATTTCTTGTCAAACAGTGAAAAAAATATATTCTAAATATATATATTTGCTCTAGAAGTAAAAATATGAATATATTAAACCAAATAAAAATATGAATAAAGTTGCAGCTGCTATGCACAAAGTGCTATACACTCGACAAATAAAATAAAATTAATATATTACAGCGCTCACAATAGTGTAAATAATATATCATAAAATAAAGCAATTCATAAGTAAGTGAATGTCCATATATTGGTGAATGATGTGCTCCAATTTATAAAGTGTGATCGTGCTCCAAACTCAAGGTGCACCACACTCCCTCCTGTGTCCTGTGTACTCCCCGGATGGAATGGACCCCCCCAGCTTTTCAGTCTAGGGGTCGTTTCAGGCTTAGAGTGTTGGCCAGGGATGGCTATTCACATCAGGAAACCAGGGAAATCTCCAATGTTCATGACAATCAAACGTGGATCATAGTACCCAAAATGACATAAAGGAAGAGGACTATAGTGAAGTACTGCTTGGTAAAGGTATTTATTGCGCAGATAAAAAAGGTACTTACAAAATGTAGGTTAAAACAGGCATAGATTTAGCAAAGGATTGCAATAAGAAATGCCGCTGCTGGTGTGCGTTCCACCGGACACCTGAAGTGACATTGTGTGGATTTGAAACCGGAAATTGCGTCAATGCATTTTGCCCTCCCACATGAGGTCATCAAGGTATGCCAGATCTTCAGAGTACATGTGGCGGTGACGTCACTGGCTGCATCCAGGCTGCATCCAGGGTGAATATATTCTAAACGGTGCAGGAGATATTAATTTTACTTACAGGTAAGCCTGTAAGTTATTGTTGCATTGACTGGTCTGGTGGACCCAGCACTTTTCTAAGCATCAAATGTGATGGATTGTTAAATCTATCACATTAAGATTATGGGGTTGATTTACTAAAACTGGAGAATGCTAAATTTGGTGAAGCTGTGCATAGAACCCAATCAGCTTCCAGGTTTTTTTTTTGTCAAAGCTTAATTGAACAAGCTGAAGTTAGAAGCTGATTGGATAACATGCACAGCTTCACCAGATTTTGCACTCTCCAGTTTGAATACACTCCTTTGTTCTCTATGCTACCTTCCCCATGCAGACTCAGTGACAGCGTCTTTTCAAAGGGCTTTGACCCCCCTATATTTACCTTACTAGTGATCCCTTATTGATCCTCACTCCCTCTGGCACTGAAATGACCTGCTGGAGTAATGACATCATTCAAATCATGTGCAAAGGAAATAAAAATTTAGGATTTTTGCTTGCATTTAGTTATAATTTAGGATAGATATCAGCATATCTAAGCGAATATTAACTTTGGGAAAATTCACTTAACCACTTCAATACCGGGCATTTTCACCCCCTTCCTGCCCAGGCCAATTTTCAGCTTTCAGTGCTGTAACATTTTGAATGACAATTGCGTGGTCATGCAACACTGTACCCAAATAGAGACCTCTGCAGTTTTTATGTTTTGTGCTATAAACAAAAAAAGAGTGAAAATTAAAAAAAAAAACACAATATTTTTAACTTTTTGATATAACAAATATCCCAATTAAAAAAATTTAAAATAAATTCCTCAGTTTAGGCCGATATGTATTCTTCTACATATTTTTGGTAAAAAAAATCTCAATATTGATTGGTTTGTGCAAAAATGATAGCGCCTACAAAATAGGTTATTGATTTCATCTTTATTATTATTTTTTTTACTAGTAATGGCGGCAATCTGCGATTTTTATCGTGACTGTGACATTGCGGCAGACAGATTGAGCACTTTTGACACTATTTTGAGACCAGTGACATTTATACAGCGATCAGTGCTATAAAAATGCACTGATTACTGTATAAATGATGCTGGCAGTGAAGAAGTTAACACTAGGGGGCAATCAAGGGGTTAAATGTGTTACCTAGGGAGTGATTTTAATTGTTGGGGATGGGAATGACTAGGGGAGGAGACCGATCTGTGTTCTTATATACTATAAACACAGGATCTGTCTCCTCTCCCCTGACAGGACATGGATCTGTGTGTGTCATGAGTGATCGTGGGTGCCTGGCGGACATCACGGCCGCCGGGCACGCGCATCGGATCCTCGGTGACACGGCAGGAGGACGCGCGTGCCCCCTATACTGCCGGGAAGCCGAGGACATCATATGACGCCCGCCCAGGATGGGAGATCCCATCTGCGGACGTCATATGACTATGGGTGGGTAGTGAAGTGGTTAATTTAGTGAATGATGTAAAATAGTCATGTGAAAGCAAAAATCACGTTTTTTTTAAAAATGTTTTTCTTGTACATGGTTTAGTATTCTTTGAACATTGTTTCACATCAGCTACCTCAGATAAAGTCACTCTGAACATGAAAATTATTTACCATACTCCTTTAGTAAATTAAGGTCACTGGCACTGTGCTCATGCTGGGCAAAGTGACAGTGTCTCTGCAAAGGTCTTCCCCTCTGAACCCCTTATATTCACCTTACCAAAACTCATCTTATATTCACCTTACCAAAACTTTTCCTTGCACATTTTTGGGTATTCTTTACCGCATACACCAAGAAAAGTGCATATGCTTTACTACTGTAATAATTTAACCTCACCATCTATTTAAAGTAGTTTTTAGTTATAGATAAGAGCTTGAAAATCTTTTGTCAGTGGACAATGTTTAATAAAAAACAGTAAATATGTTATCTATATTTCAATATCTTTTTGACTTTACATTTCTTTGTTTTGTAATTTCTGTACTCTGTAGAAATATAAAAACTTGTTCAATAAAACATATTGTGAAAAAAAATCTTTAAATGTTATAAAAAAAAGAGCTTGAAAAGTTTTGAATGGCTGTATGTGTTCCCACTATGGCAGGGGTCTCCAAACTTTCTAAACAAAGGGCCAGTTTACTGTCCTGCAGACTTCAAGGGGGCCGGATTGGGGCCATTGAGAGTAGAAAAGGTCCAGATGTCCTTGGGAAAAAGCAATGCCACATCTTTGGTGTCAGTGGGAGAAAAAGTGCCCCATCTATGGTGTCAGTAGGAGGAATTGTGCCCCATCATTGGTGTCATTTGGTGCCATTGTTGGTGTGTTTGAGAGAAATTGTGCCCCCTCGTTGGTGTCATTGGGAAAAATTGCACCCCATCATTGATGTTAGTGGGGGGGATTATGCCCATCGGTATCAGTGGATGAAACAGTGCCCCAAGGGTCGAATAACAGTATGCAAACAGCCACATCTTGCACCCGGGCCGCAGTTTGGAGACAACTGCACTAGGGAGATATGATGGAAAGGGAGATGAAATCCCACTTTTTACAGCTGTCATTAAAACAGCTTATTCTATTGGAAGATATTTCCTTCACTTATATTCTTTGTGAAAACTGTAAACTATGTGATAATATCTCACTTTCTGCCTCAGTGACAGTGGTCACCTTAAGAAATAGAGGTGGTGAATTTTCCTACAGAGGTCACAGACAGCAATAAAAACCTGAAGTAGGTTCTAACCCTTCCTCATTCACTTTAAAACAAAGTAGATAAATATACATAAATGATGTGAAAAAGTAATTGAGGCTTTGCTCAAGTGAATAGTAATTTTAGCTGGTTAATCTGGGGACTGCATTTTTCATATGCAAAATCTTTACTGTCTACACAAATGACACCATAAGTTAGTCCGTGAAAAAAGCAATTGAATTGATCTACAAAAGAAGTAATAACAGAACTTTTGCAGTCTCATCTCCTTTCAGAGATCTGAGGGATTAGTTGAGGGTAATGTAGGAGGGCAAGCAATTTAATATCCCTTCCTGATTTAAATGGTGCATTTGTATTCTGAAAGCTTCAACAAACTGGCCACAAGTTTCAAAGTTATAGATGTGATTGAAAATTTCACTGAAATGAAAAAGAAAATGAATTAAATTATCCCTTGACTATGAGAATCTTGCAATTCCAAGTGCTTGTAAAAGCAAGATAATGTGCTAACTTATGATTTCAAATAACAGAATACAAACCAAGTTTACAAAGTCTGGTTTTAAGAGGGAACATTGGGCTGTTCTCACCACAGTAAAACTGCAATGTTTAGCTACTCTTGGAGCGTGCGCACATCCAAAATAAGTTCCTACAAAGTTGTACATGATGGGCACAGTACAGGCAGAGAAAATGTGAACAAAGTAATGGGTAAACTGCGTTTTTAATGGACATGTGCACTACTGAAAAATTTGTTTTGTCTCATTTTTGTTTCATTCATTTTTTTTTCTTTTAGTTTATCGGATCATTCGTTATGATCGGCATTTGTTACTTTGGATCATTTGTAACTTTGGATAGAAAAATTACTGACTTCAGCTATTCTACCTATAATTTGTTAGTTTATAATAATAAATAATAATAATAATAATAATAATAATAATAATACAATCTATGGTAATAGTTCAATTAATTATAATAGAAAATATGAAAAACAAAATTATTCAAACATAATCGATTAGTAAAACTCGTAGGATGAACCGTTTTTCGTTCTTTGGGATTTTTGTATTTTCAGATTTTTGTTCCTTCGGGTTTTAGCTCTTTCAGGTTTTAGTTCTTTCGGGTTTTTGTTCTTTCGGGTTTTTGTTCTTTTGGATTTTCGCTCTTTTGGATTTTCGTTCTGACAATCTGTTTTCGTATACATTCATCAAAAAAATCTTTCACTCATTCGGATGCTTCCAAATGAACGAATATGCCGAATTTCGTCCAAAAACAAATTTGTAATGAAAAGAATTGCACATGTCTAGTTTTTAATAAATAAATGTAGTCACTTGAACTTGCACAGTTGAAATGCATATATAGGAGCTGATTTACAGGACAAAAGATTTGGATTTTTGTCCATTCAGTCATCAGATTTACACAGCTCTGCTTGACAACACAGCTAGCCTGGAGACAGACTGTTCTCTACTGAGGGTGAGTAATTTGACTAGGATTTGACCCTGATCCCAGTCTGTGAATGAAAAGTGGAAGAGAAGCAGCAGACCAATAAATCCTTTACTTTTTGGTTTATTGATGTATATCAAAGTATATTGCTTATGTAGCAGCTTTGCAATGATGGGTTGATGTGGAAGTGACAATTATTAGCACATTGCCTCTTTATAATTATATATATATATATATATATATATATATATATATATTTATATTTATATATATATATATATATATATATATATATATATATATATATATATATATATATATATATATATATATATATATATATTACATATACATAATAAATACAGGCGCTGATATTTAACCACTTGCCGACCAGCCGCCACACATATACTGCAGCAGGGCGGCTCTATTTTGCAAATCGCTAAACCGCTACGGCGCTCTGTGCAATAGCTATAGCAGATGCGCATCGCCGGAGCCGATGCGCTTGGCCAGCGGTCGTGATGTCCGCCGGCCACCCGCGATTGCTCCACGGAGAGCCAGAACAGGGATCTGCCAATGTAAGCAAAGCAGATCCCCGCTCTGACAGGAGAGTAGAGAGAGATCATCTGTTCCTAGTGATCAGTAGGAATGGGTGAACGGTTCGGCCCGAGCATAAGTTTGGGCCGAACTTTGGTTGTTCGACTGTTTGGCAAACAACGAACATTATGTGGTGTTCGTTGCAAATTCAAAAGCAGCAGAACCCCGTTAAAGTCTATGGGACACTAACATGAAAAAACAAAAGTGCTCATTTTAAAGGCTTATATGCAAGTTATTGTCATAAAAACTGTTTGGGGACACAAGTCCTGCCCCAGGGGACATGGATCAATGCAAAAAAAGTTTTGAAAATTGCCATTTTTTTCGGGAGCAGTGATTTTCATAATGCTTAAAGTGAAACAATAAAAATTAAATATTCCTTTAAATATCGTGCCGGGGGGGTGTCTATAGTATGCCTGTAAGTGGCGCATTTTTCCCGTGTTTAGAACAGTACCGCAGAAAAATTACATTTCTAAAGCAAATAAGTAATTTAAAACTGATCGCAGCTGTAATGAATTGTCGGGTCTCGGCAATATAGATAAAACTCATTGAAAAAAACGGCATGTGTTCCCCCCCAGTCCATTACCAGGCCCTTTGGATCTGGTATGAATATTACGAACCAAACCGGGGGTGTTAGGCTCATCCTTAGTGATCAGGAACAGCAATCTCTCTGTACTCCCAGACAGTACACTCCCCCCACAGTTAGAAACACCTCCCTAGGAAACACTTAACCCCTTGATTGCCCCCTAGAGTTAACCCTTTCTCTGCCAGTGTCATTTATACAGTGATCAGTGACTATTTTTAGCTCTGATAACTGTAATAATTTCACTGGTCCCAAAAAAGTATCAGAAGTGTCCAATCTGTCCACCGCAATGTTGCAGTCCTGCTAAAAATCGCTGATCACTGCCATTACTAGTAAAAAAATAAATTATAACAAAAATGCCATAAATCTATCCCTTATTTTAGACGCTATAATTTTTGCGCAAACCAATCAATATATGCTTATTGCGATTTTTTTACCAAAAATATGTAGAAGAATACATATTGGCCTAAATTGATGAATAAATTAGTTTTTTTTTACATTTTTTTGGATATTTATTATAGCAAAAAGTAATAAATGTTTTTTTTTTTCAAAATGGTCTTTTTTTATAGTGCAAAAACCTCAGAGGTGATCAAATACCACCAAAAGAAATCTCTATTTGTGGGAAAAAAAAGGATGTCAATTTTGTTTGGGTACAATATCGCGCGATCGCGCAACTGTCAGTTAAAGCGACGCAGTGCCATATCTCAAAAAATGACCTGGTTGTTAAGGGGGTAAATCATTCCAGGGCTGGAGTGGTTAATCTTCTATCACCCTGATAATGACTGATTTCTGTTAACTAACTTTTGTCACGCTATTTAATTGGGCATTCTTTTGGTCAATTTTATTTTAAAGATCTTTGGTCACTATTGTTTGACCGGTCTGGTCTCTTCAGTGGCTGTTGGGCAGAGGCGGCTCTAGGCTTTGTGAGGCTTTAAGCAAAACTTAGACATGAGGCCCCACTCACGCCCATAATGGGAAAAAAATTCAAGCAATAAGAATGGCTGCAGAAAGATGTATGGATCTAGCACACAGTTCATCGGCATCACTTTCAGGGCACCCTCCTCACCCATCAAACATGTGCAGCCAATAAAACATCTGGGACCCAGCAAGGTGACAACCCCTCTAGGAATTTTCCATGTGCCTTGGGAGAATGAGGAGGGGTGTCACTGAGTCATTCTATATCCATGGGGGAAGCAGAGGGGGGATCCCAGCACAGCGCAGGGAGAGAAGAAGGGAGGGAGAGAGAGAGAGAGAGAGAGAGAGGGGGGAGAGAGAGAGGGGGAAGAGAGAGAGAGGGGGGAGAGAGAGAGAGGGGGGAGAGAGAGGGGAGAGAGAGAGAGAGAGAGAGAGAGGGGGGGAGAGAGGGGGGAGAGAGAGAGAGAGGGGGGAGAGAGAGGGGGGGAGAGAGAGGGGGGAGAGAGGGGGGAGAGAGGGGGGAGAGAGAGAGAGGGGGAGAGAGAGGGGGGAGAGAGAGAGAGGGGGGAGAGAGGGGGAGAGAGAGGGGGGGAGAGAGAGGGGGGAGAGAGAGGTTGGAACGAGGGAGAGGTGGTGAGGGAGAGAGAGATCCCTAGCTCTGCCCCTGTCTGCAGCCCCTCCTGTTCCCCATGTCCCAGTCTGCAGTCCCTGTCTGTAGGTGCGATGCTTGGTACGGTACCTTCCATGCCAGTAGGATATCCATGACGGCCAGCAGCAGGCAGGGTCTGTTCTGCTTCTTCTAGAGGGTCTGTTTGGTGTGAGATGGAGTGGTCCCTGGCCACCTGCACCTTCTACCCGTCCTCATTTTCTGGCCCCAGTCAGCCTGTCCTGGGAGGTCTTTAGAGCTCTTCTCCTCCCAAGGCTATCGGTGCTTGCTGCTCATCTTCCTTGCCAGGCCCACACTGGGACAAAAAAAATAGGCCCAGCATTTTAGACTGAGCAGCCCATGATACTGGTCCCCTCACTGCTCTCCATCCTGACAGATCCCCTGCAGCAGTTGGTGGGAGAAAGGAGGACTGGCGGGGTTAGAAAGCACATGGAGAGCACATGGGTGGGGGCAAAATTGCATGGGGTAGTGGAGAGCACAAGGAGTTGGGAGCGGAGAGCACTGGGGGGGCTATAAAAGAACAGTGGTGGAGTCCACAGGGGGAGGAGATCACTGGGAGGCTGGAGAGCACTGGGAGGGCCAGACAGAACAGGGGTGGAGAGCATGGGGGGGCTGGAGAGCACTGGATGGGACAAAGAGCAGGGGGGAGTAGAGAGTACTGAGGGGGCGGAGAGCACAGGGGTGGGGGCTGGAGAGCAATGGGGAGAACTGGAGAGCACTGGGGGGCCAGAAAACAGGGCTGGAGAGCACTGGGGGGGACAAAGAGCAGGGGGGAGCAGAGTGCCCTGAGGGGGGGGAGAGCACTGGGGGGGTGGAGAGCACAAGGGTGGGGTCTGGAGAGCACAGGGGGAGGCTGGGGAGAGCACTGGGGTGGGGGCTGGAGAGTGATAGGGAGGGCTGGAGAGCACTGGGGGAGGCCAGAAAGAACAGGGGTGGGGAGCACTGGGGGAGATGGAAAGCATAGGGGAGGAGCCAGGGAGTACAAGGAGGGGCTGGTGAGCACAGGAGGAAATCAAAAGAAGTTGTATAGGAGGAGCGACGGGGCGGCTGCATATAGAGGAATTGAGCTTTCCATATTCCTCTATGCTTGATTCTCCTCCTCTCCCTCCTCCGAGCATTCAGCAGCTGCATGGAGGAATATGGAAAGCTCAATTGCTCAATTCCTCTATATGCAGCCGCCCGCCGCTCCTTCTATCCAGGCATGGAGGGGGCGCTTCACAGGCACTTACTTTCTCATCGGTCGTGGGGGGGGTCAGCCAGGCAGAATAAAAAGATTGGGGGCTCCGTCCTTCCTCTTCACAGTCATGGGAACTGCTGATTAGAATAGGCGGCTGGGCAGGTGTGGAGCGGCGCGGGCTGCAGGAGCAGTCCCAGCTGCCTTAGGGCCCCACATGGACATGCTGCAGGCACATCTTGTGGAGATGGCACCTGGAGCTGGGTTCCCTCATCTGCCGCCACCTAGAGGCTTTTGCTGTCCCGCACCTGCTGCCACCGGACGCTGCATGACGAGGCTGTGCGGGGTCCCATCGGGGGTAGGGTGAGATGCCGGTGCCGTAATCAGTGTTTGATCACAGGCAAATTAGGCGGCCGTGAGGCCCCTGTGAGTGCGAGGCCTTAGGCGACCGCCTAATTTGCCTAATTAGAGAGCCGCCTCTGCTGTTGGGTATATCTTGTGCTGTGCCTTGGTTTACATTTGGAGCGGTGTCAGAGATAAAAGCACCCCCCCAATTATTATTATTATTATTATTCAGGATTTATATAGCGCCAACAGTTTACGCAGCACTTTACCCCCAATGCTTGTCCTTTTTTGTAGGACCAATTACTGTGAGGTATTTAAAGGTTAAGTTCACTTTTTTCTTAATTCCAGCTCCCATGTGTACCAATATACCATCAGTGTACTTCTTTTACAGAAATAAAACAGAAATAAAACTTTCTATTTATCTTCACACCCCTTACCTCACTGTCCAGCTGAAAAAAACTTCTCCATTACTTCCTGGATGAATATGACACAAGAAGCAGTTTACCAGCTGACCTCATTAGCACACACCCTGCATCATCTACCCTCCTACTCCAGCAGATCAATACCACTCCTTATCAGCTGCATGTTTTTTCTTTGCAATCAGTCAATATCGTTCTCATTAAATACACAGCCATAGATTGTTCACTTGGCAGATTGCATAGGAGCTAGCGAACAGACAACAGCCTGTGTAGATAGCTGTAAAACTGAAAACAGTAGAAGTATGTCCTGGGTTCTGTAAAGCTCACCATACACTGTTCAATCTGATTTTACAATCTCCTTTAGATCTACCATCAACTTGTTACTCAAGTGTTGGCACAGTGGTGTAGTAGGTAGCACTCTCGCCTAGCAGTAAAAAGGGTCACTGGTTCAAATTCCAACCACAACACTACCTGCCTTAGTTTGCATGTTCTCCCTGTGCCTGCGTGGGTTTTCTCTGGGTACTCCGGTTAGCTCCCACACGGCAAAGACATGCTGGTAGGTTAATTGGCCCTCTAGAGTATGTTTGGAGCAGCTCCAGGCACTTTCCCTCTTTCCAGTATCCATATTTAAGGATGATGTAACCCACCCCTATCCCCATATTACCTTGCATGAGGCTTCATTTACTATGTAGTGCAAGGGCCTCTCTGATAGTATGCAGAGTGATTGGATAGATGGAGTCTCCTCCTATTATATAGTTTTGATAAATCTAAAGGAGATTGTACAGAGACTGTAAAAAAACAAGCGAAAAATGCAGCAAAACGCACAGTAAAAAACATGCAACCGCAACACACCAAAATGTCCCATGAGCTACTTTGCCACGTGTAGGACAGCCCACTGAATCAATAGGCTACCCTATGCATGTCACATTAAAAATGCGCTAAAAAAGGCTTCACTAAGGGGTTGATTTACAAATAGACTGTGCACTTTGCAAAGTGCAGTTGCACTCTGACGCTCTGCTGACTTCCATCATCCAATCATGTGCAAGCAAAAATGCTGTTTTTTTTAATTTTCCTTGTGCTTATAATACTGGGTATTATTTGCAAAGCGAGGCTATACCTAATTTACTAAGGTTACTAAGCAGAATGCAACTGCAATTTGCAAAGTGCACAGTCTTCTTGCCTTTAGTAAATCAACTCTATAGTGTGAATGGGGCCTGAAAGTGAAATACTTTTTTTTACAGGTGCTCTCCACCACTGTCTAGCAATTTCTGGTTGTGGGAGAACCCTCAGTCCTTTAAGTTCAATGTATGACAACTGGTTCTGCATTGTACATGATAATGTCATGGGAGATGCCAAGGTAAGAGAAGAATGCATGAAGAGAAGGAAGACTGCTGGAGTGAGAGATAAGGTAAATCTTGCGCCTTATTTATCATTTCCTAGACAAAACGAGCAGGTAACCCTTGTAGTAGGAAGAGGAACCCACTGCAAAATAAAGATTTTTTTTTCATGAAATCAGCTTTGAACTTTT